>NW_019175078.1:0-122 GCF_002260705.1 Seriola dumerili
TTGGTACACCCATTTCAAGCACAAAAAACAATTAATCCACATAAGATATTTGAAGAATTTCAAAAGCTAGGCTTTAATTTTTCAACATTTGGGCCAAATGATCTGTTTGCAAAGTGCTCTGT
>NW_019175079.1:0-117 GCF_002260705.1 Seriola dumerili
GTGTTCATGGAAAACCAGGTGTTAGTTCTACCTGGAACGATCACCCTTGAAAACATTCAGGCTGTCATCGCTGCTGCACGACTAATCTGCCCCCTCCTCCTCGAGTTTAAAAGAGAT
>NW_019175080.1:0-156 GCF_002260705.1 Seriola dumerili
TGTCTGTGTGTGTGAGAATCACACAGCAGTGGGTGTGTACCACGGTGTGTATGCTTCCCTTCTGTTTGATGTGATACGGTCTGTTGGGTGACAGATTGGTGCCCGATAGGTGCCCGAGGAATCCAGGTTAAAGGGCTCAACCTGTGAACAGAGAAC
>NW_019175081.1:0-303 GCF_002260705.1 Seriola dumerili
AATAACATGGTAATGTTTGATCTGAAATGAATGCAAATTCATAAGTGCCATTATGTTCTGAACATAAAAGTGAATACTATCTTTATTGTGTGTCATTGTAAGTCCTGTATGTAATTTGACTGAAATAAGACTCAGGATACTCCACTGTTTTCTCTCCTATTGCTAAACTGACTGTTTTCTGCACTGTGCTCTGACACTACACTCAAAACAAAACTAGGTGGTTTTCCTCTTAACTATTTCCTATTTTATATCCTAACTATTTCTCATCATTTGCTCACATTAGGGATGGTGTACCTCAAATTC
>NW_019175082.1:0-149 GCF_002260705.1 Seriola dumerili
ATGGTACAATGTAACATTTACCCTCTCTGCTGCTGTGTGTTAAGAGTTAACTCATATAACATTTATATCTTTACTAGTAGATTGGCCTATGTGGAATATGTCTAAAATAATTAGGCTTTAGTTTTGAAAATTATATGAGAGTTATTTAT
>NW_019175083.1:0-114 GCF_002260705.1 Seriola dumerili
CCCCCCGCCATTCCCACCACCCGGAAGAACTTCAGACTCTCACCCTCAGCACCCACTCAAATGTCTCTGTTCATATCATTGATACTGTTCTCACTTCCTCTCCCCACACAGATG
>NW_019175084.1:0-139 GCF_002260705.1 Seriola dumerili
TATGGTTAAAAGCAACAGGTATGAAATTTTAAAAGACTAGAAATGGATGTAAAACGTTAAAATGATTAAAAGAGGCAGCTAGGATATTTCTTGTGAACACAGCTCTTCCTTTACTCCTACAGGTGGAGGAGGAGGAGGG
>NW_019175085.1:0-199 GCF_002260705.1 Seriola dumerili
GGGATGCATGCGTGAGTATCCTGGATTTGTATTTCCTGAGAATTTTGTTCAGAGCCCATGAAACCCCGAAAGGCTCTGGCGGCGGGGCTCATCTCCCTGGCTAAGCCGCAGCTTTTCATGAGGGGGAATCAGGCGGTGCGGGCACCGCACTGCTTATATTATTATTTTTTTGTTTTGCCTTTTCATAAGCTGCGCCCTC
>NW_019175086.1:0-471 GCF_002260705.1 Seriola dumerili
TATTAAAATTATTTTTAAACAACAGTTTAGATTTGACTTTACAGTAATTTCAGTAAAATTTGAGGTGAAATCATCTCCTGTACATATTTTTGATGTTTTTAGCTGAATATACTGTACAGTAACAGTAATCCTGTAACTCCAACTGTAGATCAATAAAACATTCCTGAAATGTAATTAATGAATAATGTAACTGAATTCATCAAAATATTCATACAAACGTTCTCATTACTATTTATCCATTAAATGTATTTGTCATGCTTCTGTTGTTTTAGTGTCTGTGCAGCTGTTGAGTCAGATCAGTTCCTCTGCAGCTGAGGGAGGTTTTTGTATGACGTTGTATCACTGTGTAAATGGCGAACTTCTACGCTGCTGACAGTAGTAAACTCCTTCATCTTCAGCCTGAAATCTACTGATGGTCAGAGTGAAATCAGACCCACTAGATGCTCTCCCACTAAAACGATCTGAAACTCC
>NW_019175087.1:0-1641 GCF_002260705.1 Seriola dumerili
CAGTTTCAAAAACACACTTGAAATTGCAGTGTACAGAAAACTGGAAGTTCAGTACGGGAACTGGACCTGGGCTCTGAGAAAAAACATATTGACCATTGAAAACCAGCTGTACAACAGAATTGAAAATGGAAAACTTGACAAGATTGAGCTCAGTTATCTTTTTAAAGAAATGAGCAAGACATATGGAGAAATCAAAAAAGAAATTACAACTTACTTTGATGATGACAGAGACAAAGAAATGTTGGTTCAGTGGCGAGGCACATTTGAAAGCAAAATCAAGGAGTTTCATGATGAACAGGTGAGAGGAGTGAAAAGAAAACTGGATGAAGTTATCCAGCAGAAGAAGGCTTGTAAAAAGCTTGATGATCAGAAGACAGAGTTTGAGAACAAGCTGCTACAGAAGAGCAAAGAACTCGCTCATCAGTTAAAAGACAAGACACAAGATGAAGAGGAACTTAAACAGCAGTTTGACTCTGTTTGGAGAGACTGGGTGAGAGAACTAACTGCAGATACAAAACCTATTGAAGACATCAACTTGGAGGAAGATCAGTCAACTATCCTTCAAGAGCTTGGTATTGAATGGGCTCTTATTGATGAATCCAAAATCAGTGGCAGATACAAAAACATATCAGGGGTTGGTGATTACTTTGATTATGTGGCACTCACCAAGTATCAGGAGCTTTGTGACGAAAGCCAACAATCAGAAGATGAGAAGAGGGTAAACAAGAACACAAAAGTGCAAGGAGGATATTCATGGAGAACTCAATGGCTGTCTTTTAAAACATTGTTTAGATTTGCGTCAACACAACAAAAAGAATTACATACATCAAGCAATTCTTTACCATATGAAGACCAAAAATGCTTCAGATCCCTCATTGACGAAGTTGAAGAACAGACTTTTGATATAATCAAGAACAAACCTGTAGCTACAAGAGGCTACAGATCAACTTACTTGCAAGAAGTTGCCAAAAATGTCAAAGAGAAAGTGACAGAATTTGAATCAGAGAGGAAATTTGCTCTGAAGAGGGAGTTTACAGTTGAACTCTTACTGTATGTGTTTGACATAGCAGGGACTTCGCTTTCAGAGTCCCATGAGAAATTCAAGAAGAAGAATGATGCACGTACTCATTTAGAAAGCAAGAGGGATCAATATTACAACATTTTCAGAAGCTTCTGTAAAGGAAACTCTTCTGCTGTTGTACTCGGAGAACTGATCTGTGGAAAACTGAAGGTTTCCACTATTGAGGCTGTCTGTAAAAAGACTGTCATTGATCTAGCTGGAGAGATGAAGTGCAGTTTCCCAGCATTCAATGGGAACAGACTGAACCTGGAGAAACATGTGTTGAAGTCACTGGCAGAGAAAGAGGACTTCAATGGTTTCATGACCTACATCCGACACCCAAGGAAACATGTGGAGAGGTTTATAAAAGAGGAAGTAGAGAAATACATCTTCACATCACACAAAGATAAAGCATGGGATATACTCAAGAAAAATGTTGAAGACATGAAACAACATGTGAGTCAGGCTTTATTTACTGCAACATCAAAAGTTAAGACCCAGAGAGGAGACACAGACATGTGGCTGGAAGAATTGTCCAGTTCGCTGAAAGATGAGTTGACATTTGATGCCGTTTGTTCTCA
>NW_019175088.1:0-396 GCF_002260705.1 Seriola dumerili
GTCCAAAACTGTCCACTGTTTTGGACAGCAAGAACAGACACCATTGCATACATAGCAACAGTAACTAAGGAGAGTGGGTTGGAAATGCTGTGCTGTGTGTCTTGGCGGGCGCCGCCATTGAGGATATGTACCTCCGTGAATTTTCGGTTTTCTACCGTTTTGTCAGCGCAAGTTACAGACATTTGCATGTGGTAACATATGAAAATGCGTTTAAAAGATTGTTTTAGTGTATAAGCTAGTCAGCCGTGAGTTAATTATAAAGAGAGATACTATATCCAAATTAGCTTCACTTCCGGTCGCTCGTTAACAGGGTGTAGCATTTTGTTAAGAGGTGAAGTGAAAGGGTAAGAGAGTGTTATGTTGCAGAAAGGTTCTGTGTCTGTTATATCAGTGTAG
>NW_019175089.1:0-669 GCF_002260705.1 Seriola dumerili
TCTCCTTACATCTGATCTCAGAACAGCATTCTGTCTCATTAAGGATCTGATGCTTGTCTCCTCTTATCATGCTATTTACTGCCCGCCAGTGGCAGCAGTAGGTTATTGTCTCTGAAGCTAGCTTCTACAGCGGTTGTATCTAAAGGTTCTGTCATTTCTGTGACCGTGTCCCGTTGACAAAGACTGGAGCTTCAAGCAGAGAGAGGAGCAGTGTTTTATGGATGTTTGCTCAGGTGACAGGTGGCTCTATAGTCAAAGTGTGATAGTCAAGCTGTCCTTGACTCAGCATCTACTGTTCAGTTATGATATTGCAGCATTATTACACACATGCACAGATGTGTGGAAACTAAACTTTTGCCTTATTAATTTACTTCTACAGTTTTTCCTCCTCAGTGTTCAGAAGCAGCAGTAACAAGTAAACAGTAAATGACTGATTCATCATCTGACATTAGTTTAAGTCTTGTCACTAATCACCTCAGTGACGATGAGGAGTTAGAGTGTACGAACTATGACAGAGAGCTGTAACGGACGTATTTATTCAGTTAATCATGTCATAAAACCTAAGCCTTTTAGTCTGTTCCTCTTTTAGGTTTCATATTAACTTCCTCTCTGTAAATCAGATCTAGATTCTCTGTGCAGGATCTGAGGAAGTTTGAGAAGTGTGAGACA
>NW_019175090.1:0-295 GCF_002260705.1 Seriola dumerili
TGTACATTAACCTCTGCATTATTAGATGCATATAGATCGATATAGATCAGCAGACATATTGAATTTACTTTGAGGTTCGAGCTACAGGAACTGTTCAATCATCATAGCTTTCCCATAGACTGCAATACAAATTCAGAAGATGATAGCAAACAGTAGGTCTCAGGTCTCAGCAGGTGCTACTAACGCAGTATCCGGGCAGAAATTGACAAAGCGTGTGCGTGTGGTTGTGTACAGTGGTGTAGTCTACTTTATTCTACTGGAGCTAACTGCAAACTGTAACTGCCATCCCTGAAAA
>NW_019175090.1:581-845 GCF_002260705.1 Seriola dumerili
AAACTATTGCGTATTCCTGGCTCTGTATTACAAAATATACATTGGGTTTTGAAAATACAGTAATATTTGCAAGGAAATAAGGAGTAGTTGATATTTGATGCAGTAGGTGCAGAGGAGTTAGTGAGTGGACTTAAATTTTCTGCCATTTATGCTCTCACTGATCATTTAAGTGTGCTGTACTTAGTTGAAGCACCCATGAAAATCATGCAAAGCTATACAAAATATATATATTTTTTTTAAATATGCATAATGATTATGGCTGTG
>NW_019175091.1:0-133 GCF_002260705.1 Seriola dumerili
ATGTCTCACCAATCTTCAACCAAAAAACATTGTTTGTTATGTAAGGTATATGTATATGAATATGTATGTAATATGTAATGCTGCTGTGTAAAACGTAAAGGATATCATTATTAATAAGCCTGCAATCCCTCAG
>NW_019175092.1:0-117 GCF_002260705.1 Seriola dumerili
TAGTAGTGAAGTACTGGAAGTACTGAAAATACAGTGTGTTTGAGTCATAAAATGGAGACAAAAAAAAAAATTAATATAAAAAACATTTAAGAAAACATCAATTTATTGTGTAAAAAG
>NW_019175093.1:0-215 GCF_002260705.1 Seriola dumerili
AAAATGCTCAGATGTTTCCTTTGTGCTTCATCCTTTGCTACAGCTTTACTTTTGTTCAGGCACCTCAAACTAATTCATGGGATGTACCCTGGGAAAGATTTGAGACTAAAATGTGGTCAAGTAGGATGTTGCTTGCAATTTTCAAGTTATTCTGGATTTAGAAGACACTTGATTAATATACATGCTTCAAGTGATAACACCTGTGTGCCTCCTGA
>NW_019175094.1:0-105 GCF_002260705.1 Seriola dumerili
ACAGTCTCGCATGATGTGAAGTCTGAGGAGCAACAAACAGAGGCCTGGGTGTGTTTATATATGATCATACAGCTGGGGACATGAAATAATCTGAACCTGTTTCAA
>NW_019175095.1:0-124 GCF_002260705.1 Seriola dumerili
TTTATAGTTTCCTGGCATAGACGCTTTTGACATTTCTATGTATTTGATGTAAGATGAAGTAGGGAAAATTAATTTTTAGCGAATTTCACAATAGGAGAGGATTTAGTGAAACAACATTTATGTA
>NW_019175096.1:0-138 GCF_002260705.1 Seriola dumerili
AAAAATACACTTTGGAGACTTAATACGAGCATTTTAAATGACAAAACAGTGCAGAAACAGATTCAACAAGAATTTGAAACATATTTACAAAATAATGATAATGGAGAGGTGTCTCCAAATACTTTATGGGACGCAGCA
>NW_019175097.1:0-135 GCF_002260705.1 Seriola dumerili
GTGTTGGGTGTAAACAGGTGACGACGCTGCAGTAAATCCCCTAGAGGTCTGCAGGCTCCTCCTCCTCCTCCTCCTCCTCAAATCACTGTGTGATCTTTTTCTCCACGTTTCTCGGTCACAGCTTCACTGAGCAGG
>NW_019175098.1:0-109 GCF_002260705.1 Seriola dumerili
TAACAGAACATTAAGATGCCAGTTAAGAGGTTCCCAGTAGGAAATACAAAGGCTATATAGCTAACCAAACAGCTAGTAGTGGTATCAGAGCAGGAGTATTAGTAGTTAT
>NW_019175099.1:0-1069 GCF_002260705.1 Seriola dumerili
CTGCTCCAGACTCTTTGCCTGCCCGTTGTATTTATCTAATGTACCTTGTTACTGGCCAAAGTGTTGCCTTATAGTGAGCACATTTCTCCAGCCAAGCTGTGTATTTCAGCACCATGGAAAGCATCTGATTGAACCCTTCTCAGCCGGTGGCGTTCAGCACCAAGGACAGCAGCATATTGAAACACACTTTCACCATCATGTCAAGTATTTGGCAGAGATAATGTCGTTAATATTTTACACCCCTCCTCCCTTGTTTAACACAGTGATGAAAGAGCTTGTACCCTGGCTGTGTACTGCTCTCCTGGGCCTTTGAGCTGCCAGCCTCCCTGCAGAGTTTTGGAATTAGTGGGCGGTTTGGGTTTTGGGGGCTTTCCCACTAAAATCCCACTGAATCTCAAGAGACTCGCACTGTTCTTTCACAAATTTGTCCTCTTATACCGCAGTTATTACAGCTGTGTCACAGTTATTACTCCACACACAGAGTAATAGTCCCCCAACATGTTAGTGTCCTATTGTTTGCCACCACGTTCTGTTTCAGTTGTTGCTTGATGCTGGTCCTACACCTGTGACATTCAGGGGAAGGTGACATTAAGTAGACTAATGTGTCCTATTAGTGCTTGGTCAGCCAACCTCAGCCTCCATGTCAGTTTAGAGCTGACACTGGCTGTGGTACAGCCATTGCATAATAAATCAGAACATATTCCTGCTCTGTGTTTTAATGAGGAGGACTCAAAAAGATTTTCATCATTATATGTGATTTCACTTCTAAAGAAAATCTGCCTTGAGCCACAGTTACATTCAGTTTGGTTAATATTGGTTCAGTTAAATTTCACTCAATGTAACTGAAGAGGATCACAAAGTTTAATAGTTTAATATCATACCCTTAAAATATAAACTTTATTAAACACAAATACATAATATATTGACATCCTTTTAATTGAAAAAAAATATTATTATTACTTTTTGGCTTTGATGAATGTTTTGTGAACATCTTTTCCAGAACTGTCAGCTTGTTTATCTGCTTTCGGCCAGGGTGAAATTTTAAACTGCTCAGGTGAATACCTTAATT
>NW_019175100.1:0-123 GCF_002260705.1 Seriola dumerili
AACTGAAAGATCATTTACAGTGTGATTTTTGCTACTCTACCGCCTAGGTTTATTTAGATTGATAGATAGATTGATACAGATGTGTGTTCATATGCACTTAACCGGGTTACAGAAGGCTTTCTT
>NW_019175101.1:0-133 GCF_002260705.1 Seriola dumerili
TTTTTTTTCCTTACACTTGTGAAGAAAGTTAAACACATTACCACAAGATGATGTTTATTTCCGAGGTTGTGCGGGTTCACTGGTCAAAGGATTGTATAAACTTTTGCACAAATTAAATAAACTTGATAAAACA
>NW_019175102.1:0-139 GCF_002260705.1 Seriola dumerili
CCCCAGAACTTTACTGTTCTGGTTCTGGTTCAGTGTCATTGTGTTACTTTCAGTCGCAGCAGCAGCAGCAGCAGCTGTTTCTCTGAGAACATCTGTACGTAGCCGCCGGCAGCAGACGCACTGAGTCAGAGAGCAGCTG
>NW_019175103.1:0-153 GCF_002260705.1 Seriola dumerili
TAATATGATAAAATATTTCTAAATAAATGTTATTTAAGGTCTAAATCTATTTCTAAATTCTGATTAGAATAATAATAAAAAAAAAACAAAAACTGAAAAACAGAAATAATCAGTATAAGTACAGAGAATAAAGTGGATGCAAGCTGTTCAAAT
>NW_019175104.1:0-206 GCF_002260705.1 Seriola dumerili
ATAATATAATATAATATAATATAATATATGTACATATATTATATTTGCGTGTGGGTGAGCCGATGTTGCTATTAATGACCTCCACTGTGGCAGCAACAGTTTCATATGAAACATCTTCATATGTCTCAGTTGATTTTATTTTTATATTTTCAATCTTAGTTCATTTAATCTATTGTATGATGTCATAGTGTGTGTGTGTGTGTGTG
>NW_019175105.1:0-14241 GCF_002260705.1 Seriola dumerili
CAAGAAGTGGAAGGTTTTAGACTGGCCAAGTCAATCTCCGGACTTAAACCCTATAGAGCATTTTACCTGCTAGAGAGGAAACTGAAGGGAGTAACCCCCCCCCCCCCAAATAAACAACAACTGAAAGAGGCTGCGGTGAAAGCCTGGAAAAGCATTACAAGAGAAGAATGCAAAAGTTTGGTGATGTCAGTGGGTCACAGGCTTGATGCAGTTATTGCAAGCAAAGGATTTGCAACTAAATATTAAGTCTTATTCACTTTAATCTATTTTAAGTTTATCTGTTCCAATACTTTTGCTCACCTTAAAATTTGGTGTTCCGTTACAAATAATGTTATCTTCTAAGTCGCGCATCAGATCCAGATGTAAATACCTGGAAATAAAAGCTGAAATGTTGATCTCGTGTCTCATATTCATCTTTTGGTGTCAAACCCAAATGTTTTCAGTCTACAGCAAAAATAAATGAATTGGCGTCATTGTTCCAATACTTTTGGAGGGGAGTGTACATCAGATGATGATGAAAGGAAAGGTCATCACAAAATTTTACACACAGGGTATCAGCAGTTTGATCGACGGACAGTTCAGAGAGTTTGATTTTACCTAGTTTACTGAATTGTAGGGGCAAGTAGAAAGATCTGAGTTCTAGACTCAGATGTTATAGGAGGGATTTGCATATAATATATAATCACAGACTGTCTGGAAAACAATGGAAACTGATGATTTATTTAGAAATTATTTGATAACAAGTACACGTACATTGAAAATGAGAGGACCTATGATTGAACCCTGTGGTATACCACAAAAAATCTAAGCCTGAGAGAAAGACAAGGAAACATCTTTAACAAAAATAAGAAGAAAATCAGTTGATTCCAGAGTCTGTGGTACCAACCATGTTATGGTGATTAGTCACATTGTGTGATCTGTCAGTGATGTATGGAGCCCTGAAGTGTGACAGTGTGTGACTCCCTCTAGTGGATGTTGTGGAGTATTGTGTTGTCTTTGCTCCAAAGGTTTTTGTACAGAGTTTTGGTGTTTCCTGTCACTGTGGGCTTCAGAGCACAGTAGTACACAGCAGAGTCAGACACCTGAAGCGTCTGGATCGTCAGAGGAACTGACTTGTTCTTGATTTCCGTGTGAAATCTTCCTGCTGATTTTTGTCCTTTCTCTGAACTGTGGTGTTGTGTCAAAAACCTTACGAAATAATTTTCTTCTTGTTTGTACCAGAACAAATTAGCATTCGAGGTAACGCTGGTCTCAAATGAACAGTCAAGTGTAACTGTGTGTCCTTCAGCAGCAGTGACATCAGCTGTTGGCTGGTTCACTCTGTCTTCTCCTTTACACTCTGGGAAGAACAGAACATGCAGAGGAAGAGATGAATCAATAAAGATGATTGATTAAAGGAGAACAGTCAGTAGGTTTAAAGAGTTACCTATCCAGAGAGTCAGACACACACACATGTAGACACATGATGTGATTTTCACTGATCATTGTCACTTTCAACCATAGAAAGTGTTTTTACAAGGTAACAAATGTCAGCAGAAATGATGTGCTCTGATTTCCTGTATAATAAACATTAAAAGCTCTGACTGTAGAGCTCAGTAATATGTTAAAGTGTCTGAAGAGGAAACATGTTGTGCTTTCTATCTTACCAAAGAAAAGAGCAGCAAGAATAATCCACAGCCAATGTTCCATCTCTACAACAAGGTTTAAATCAACAGGAGAAACTAGCTGATGTTCAACATTCACTCTGACAGTTGTTCTCTTCACAGCAGCAGTTATTATTGACACAGTGGTTGAACACAGTGAGGAAGTAGTGCACCGCCTACTTGATAATGTGGCCCTCTAGTGGAGGTAAAAAGTAGAGTTCAACAGTGTGGAGAAAAGGCTTCCAGCAGCTTGTCAGTGTGTCAGCTTGTGTTTTTGTACAGAGACTGTGGGTTTGCTGTCACTGTGGGCTTCACAGCACAGTAGTACAGAGCAGAGTCAGTCACTGCAGCAGAGGAGATCTGCAGATCCATTCTGGTTTTATCACCACTCACTGTAACTGACAGTCCAGACTTTGTTTCATTTTGAGTTCCCAAGTGAGAGATGAGGAACTCTGGTGGTTTTCCTGGATATTGTCGATACCAGAAGAAATAATCATTACTAGTTGCCTTTGTGGAGTAGTTGTAGGACAGAGTAACAGTGCTGCCTTCTGAACTGAACTCTTCAGTCTTGACTGGAGTCAGTTCTTCACAGCTGACTCCTAAAGAAACAGAGAACTCTGTTATAACATGATGTAAATGTTTCAATACATAATTTACATTCATTTTCCTGCATGATCTCACATACCTGTTAGAGTAGAGACAAACAGTAGAGACAGTACATAATAGTCCAATGACAGCATGTTGAATAAAGGTAATGTTGATGGTTTGTGTATTGAACTGTGCTGAATATGGAAGTTCATCTCTCTTCTATAGTTCAGTAACAGCTCAGCTCCTCCCTGAATCTCTCCGTCTCCTCTCAGATCTGTATTTTCTCTTCTCTCTGTGACACTTCCTACTGGTGAACAGACTGGAGCAGATATTTGTTCCAGTCTGTGGAAATAAAGTATATAAAATATTCCAGTTCTCCATTAAAACCCTACAACTCAAATCCACTCCAAATAAGAATTCATCAGATATAATAATGATCCAGGAAACAGAAGACCGAGTAGCAGTGCGGAGTGCCGACACCCAGCAGCAGCACTCCCACTCAACAGCTATTTTCAAATTTGACTCGTTATGTGTTTATGGTCTGAATCTCCAGTTTGAAGTTTTCTTCAATACAACATCATGTTCATTTTTTAAATTATGATCCTGTTTAAAAGAAAATAGACGTTAAAGCAGAGTGGCTTTAGGGCGTGGCTACTGCGTCATTGACACACAGAGGCCTGTCTGTTAATCCGGATATGACGACAGAGCAACGTGTCGGACATTTTACTCATTGTGTTTTCAGTTCATCAAAGTTAGCCCCAACATGTTGTTTACCTGTAAATGTCTTGTTCGGTGTTCAGTTGTTCTAAAAGACACTCAGAGGAGTCGGCGGTTCATTTATTTCCCATAAGTACATTTTGTTTTAAGCCTGTTTCTTTGCTAGCCAAAATTAGCATCCCTGTTAATATTACAGTTCAGGTGAAGATGCAACTTGCTAACCAAGCTAGCCAGCTAGTGCTAAGTTAGCTGATAACTTAGCGATTGCTATGCTAACGGTACCTGGCCCCGCTGGGCTGATAACCTGTGTCAACCCGGGTTAGCCCGTGGAGGTGTTCAGTCAAAGCCCAATAAAAAGGTGAATTTAATCGACGTTAATCTAACGACGTTTGGTTTGTGTTTCTCCACATGTGACCCAGTTTAAGTGATCTGCGTTAGTGTAATGCGCAGCGTTAATGTTGGTTAATACATTGTCCATCAAGACGTCGTGATAGTTCAAGTTAAGATAACGTGACGTTTACAAAATGTGTAGACAAATATTTGTCTTTCGAAGATTGTTCATTTAATACTCAAACCAGTCCTCAACTGAAGCAGACATTCATGCACCTATCCTGACAGCTGATCGATATTTGTGATTAACTGTGATCCACCGCATCTTAACTTAAGTGTTTGTGTTTTATTGTCATTTGAAAGGTTTCCACACTGTGAAAACTGAGTGATCTGTGCCAACAGAAGGAGGACCTCATGTACAGAGCAGCCCATTTGTTTCCATTCATCTGGTTGTGGAGAAGGGAGACTGCATGGACATCCTTAGTTCTCTAATGTGCTGTGATGATGATGATGGTAGAAAACCTCTCCCAGTTCATCTTCCTCTGATGAAATGACAGACTAACTGCTGATGAGTTAGTTTATTATTCTCTGTCTTCAGGATTCACAGGTTCAGTTTCTTACCTGCAACTTCATTTCTGCTGTTGTTGACAGGTGATGGTAGCAACACTTTTAAGATCAGAATTTATAAATATTAAACTGTGATTAAGTGATGGATCAATTCTAGCACTGTCACCACCTCCACAGGTGAAAGTATTTACCATTTAACATCAACATGTTTTTTGATCCTTCACTGTCAGTGTTGTCTGACAGCATTTAAACATTTCCAGTATTTATGTTGTTGATTGAAGCTAACAAAGAAATACTCACACAATGCTGTACGTGTTACTATTGTGAAAATTCATACCAGATGTGTTCTACAAAAACCATCAACAATGTTAAAGCAAGAGCTTCATAAATAACTATTGGACATTATAAACTACATTAATTTAAACAGTTTACAACACTGGAAACATGTATAAAAGAATAATAAATGGATTAATTAAATACTGTAGTGTACAATTTACAATCAACTGTAACAATTTAAAATCAAGAAATAGTTGTGGATGAAGTTAAAGCTGAATTTCACTGTCATATGTAAGTTTGCTTAATAAAAAGTAGTAGTTGAATCAACAGCAACAGAATCTTTAGTAACAAGTATAATAATTATTCATCATGAGTCCTAATGTGTGAGATAGTTAATATTTATTTGCTCCAGTATTAATCTCCCTCTAAATAAGTGATGCTGTTGGAACAGCACACTGATATTAACTATAATGGCTGAGGACTATGAAATATGAATTCTAATGTTTTAAACTCTTGACAATTTGTTACAGCTACAGTGGAGTCCAAAAGTCATGTGATTGTTTGTCTGACATGGGGCAGAGAGTGTAATAAGACAGTGAGGGTGTAGGGAACAAGGAAGAGCATAGCTGATCAGACTGAACAATGTTATGGCCACAAGTGTTACATTAAAAAATACTATATTATCATATAAGACACTGTGTGTATGTTTGGGAAGAGAAGATCTTCATGTGTGGACACTGCAGGTGGAGGTGGTGCAGGGCCTCCATCATTGCTGCAAGAGGTTGTAGGTGTCCCCAAAGATCCAGACCTTGGCTGGATGGAAAGAAATCATATCAATATCATATTGTAGAGTACAGAGAAAAAGACCAAAGAAACAGCACTCTGATTAGATGATCACAGATATCTGAAAATACATTATTCCCTCAGCTTAGTTGTAATAAACAGTCTGCTGAACCGTTTTACATGAAATAACAATAGAATAGAAACTAATACTCAGTTTGGTGTCATTGTGCAGGTGCACATGTCATGATGGTTCTCAGCTCTCAGTGATGTTCTTTATTCTGACAGAGACAGAATCAATCCAACAGATGTTTTGACTCCTGTCATCAATAATGAAATGAACTAGAGCTGAAAACTAGCCGACTAACACTGAACCAAACTTAATATGAACAAACACGACACACACGTCCGCTGCTCTGCTCTTTAACAGCACGTCCAGATACGACAGTTCACTGTAATAACGGGATCGTTTAGTGACCGTGACTTATCGACATCGACAACCCGCTGTCACTGTTAACACTAAGGTCGGTGACGTCACCTTCGCTTTGCAGAACTCATTTTAAAACACGTTATAACATGTTTTCCCTTGGTCTATGGTTTTAATACAAGCGGTTACACCACAGAGTTAGCTTACACACAGTAACTTCAGCTAATATTACAAGCTTTCTCCTCATATATGTGATATTTACCAAATGTGGACATGTATGCAATTAGCTACTAAGATTATTTTAACAGTAAGATATAAAGTTTACCTGGAATTATGAATGCTAACTGTGTTAGCAGCGACTACGTATTGTGTATCCAGGAGCCTGCTGCGGTCAGGTAGCAGTTGTAGGCGGCCGTGCAGAGCAAAGACTCTCTCTACAGTTGTTCTTGTTATTACAGCCTGTTGCTGCACAAAGCTCGGGCATTTTAACACTAACTGATGGATTACTTCGGAGCAGAGAGGAGGAGCCTCCGACTCCACGGCTTCTCCTATTGGTGCAGCAATGATCTTGTTAGTCCTCTCCACAGCTGCTGCCGTTTCAGCATCAGAGGAAGAGAGTTTAACGGCCCGGCCGCACATCATTAGTGGCGGCTGACATGATAGGCAGCTCGCCTCTGCACCGCCTTTGTGAACATTTGTGTGTAATTTGTGATTTGGTTTGAGATGCTAGTAGTGACTGTTGGGGACTGGGCTTGGTTTAAAATTCTGCTTGTGCATCACACCCTTAGAAAAAGACTGTTGGACACATTAGGAACAGGGGTGCTGCTTCTTGTGTTTTTGGGTTGGTTAGAATCGCATAGTTAGGCTCTTTGTTGGCTCCTGTTCCACTACTTCAGTTATCCTCTTGCCTTGTTTGTATTTTTGTTTAATTATTTACCCTCCTGGGTACGCAATAAATTAAGTCAGTAAATTTGATTTACCAGTAACACCTGGTTTTATGTTGCTTCCCTTTTTGCCTAGCTGGGTCGTAACATAAAGACTGCCAACATACAGTGATGGTTGAGACAGCCCCATCCCTTCATATACAGACACTACAAATCATCACGGCTTCAGTGAACTGACAGCTCTGTGAGCAGTCCACAGTCAGTAAGTGAAATGTTGTATCTGTTGTATCTTCTTTCTTGCAGAAATCAACTGCCTGGTACTAGATGTGAGTCCCACAGTGTCTGAGGTTTTACTTTAGCTCAGCAAAGTGGTTCCACAAAGGGTTTATATCTTCATGTGAACAGTGCAACATCTACTGGCCTGAAATGCAAAATGGGCAAATACAAACATTTGTATGTCACAGATTGAATGTAAGTATAAGGGAAAGCATTATTGTATTTTATAATCCAAGCATAAATTGATGTTGTAAAAGCAAATCAAAATGTTTTGTATGCATCAAATGTGTTAATATCAGTCAAGTTAAGCTCAATGTCTTTGTTTTAACTTAAGTGTCAAAACTAAATTGGTTTGTAATGTGGGCAAATAACATGTAGCTTTACTTTTAAATGTCAGCTTTGGTGGTTGTGCTGTAAAGGTGCAATATAAGATGTGGCCAGAACTTTAGTGTAAAATGTTCAAAAAATGAATTAACACTATCAACAGCGTGTGAAGCAGCCACAGTGATGATGTCATGATCAAGACCTCCATTTGATGTGTTTCAGAGTCATCTACTGAAATGCGCATGCTAACCAGCCAGCCCCGACCTGTCCTGTGTTGTAATACCACTTTGTGACACTAGACGCTGTGTGAGTCAGCGGCGCGTCAAGTTTGCCCTCAGTCCCACGAAGAAGAAGAACAACTTCCGGCAGTGCTTGAAGTTAGCATCACAGAAACACAGGAATGGCTGAACCTCCTAAAAGACGATATTCATCTGTATCCCGAAGGACCGCTCCCACCAAGAAACCAGGTTCAACGGCAACGAAAAGAAGCAACACGAGTAAATCTCGATGTGGCTTTCCACCGCTGGAGACTGCTCCTGAGAGGAAAGAGATGCGGTTTGATGCCGAGCTCGCAACTTTCCTGTTAGCATGGTGAGTAGCATCAATGCTATCTCTTTAGCTAAAAATATAATCAGTGCATCGACTGCTAAACCGTACCGACAAACGTTTCAGGTGTTGATATTGACGTTGTCGACAGATGTTTTAGCGGTTACTAGGATTGTGTCTGTTGCTCTCTGCTGTTGTACAGCTAGTGACGTCAGTAACTTTAGGCTCATTTTGTAACTGATGACTGTAACTTGAGATTGTATGGACCCAGTAGCCCGAGTGAATACACGTCGATCGGTTCACCATGTTGTAACCACTTTACATTACTGTTAGGAGATCAGCCATGATTGAAAGTGCACTAGGTGTTTACATCTCTCAGCAGATTTCAGCATCCCTCTGTCTTTATCAGGACCTGAGCCAATACAGATGCAATACCGCCTCCACCTGTCTCACCAACGGCAGAGAGTCCAGACAGTGAGGAGGGTCTAGGTGAGTAACACTCTATTCAATTCAATGCAATTCAAACTTTATTTATAGAGCGCATTTCATGCACAAGGCAGACACAATGCGCTTTACAGCATACAACAAAACAATAACAAACAATACAAAGCACAGAGTAGACAAGCACACACACACACACACTCAATCAAACGCTGTTGAGAAGAGAAAAGTTTTTAACCTATTTTTAAAAAGATTGACTGACGGGGCAGTCTTTCTTTAAGTTCTGGTGCGGGGAATGACTAGTGTACTAGTGTTTGTGGACCTGAGGGTTCTTGCTGGTGTGTAGGTAATTAGCATGTCTGTTAGGTACTGAGGTGCAAGACCATTTAGTGCCTTATAAACTAACAGGAGGACTTTGAAATCTATTCTTTTTTTGACGGGTAACGAGTGCAGAGTTTTAAGAACGGGTGTGATGTGTTGATATTTTTTTGTACCAGTGAGAATACGTGCTGCTGCATTTTGAATTAGTTGTAATTGTCGAATGCTTGTGTTTGTGAGGCCAGTGAATAGGCCGTTACAGTAATCTAATCTGCTGGTTATGAATGCATGAATTAATTTTTCAGAGTCAGGTTTTGATAGAAAACTTCTTAATTTAGATATATTTTTTAGATGGTAGAAAGATGATTTTGTGATGTGGTTGATATGACTCCTGAAGTTTGAATTGCTATCCATGATTATGCCAAGATTTTTTGCAACAGTTTTGCTCTCCAGAGAGAGGGACTTGAGGTGTTCAGCCACTCTCAGTCTTTGAGTCTGTGCACCAAAGATTAGTATTTCTGTTTTGTCTTTATTTAACTGCAGGAAGTTTTCTGTCATCCATTTGATGTCACTGATACATTGGGTGAGGGACTGTATGGGAGATAAGTCATCGTGGTATAGAGAAATGTAAAGTTGCGAATCGTCTGCATAATTGTGGTAATTGACGTTATGGTTAGTGATGATATGTGAAAGTGGAAGCATGTGGAGGTTGAACAGTAATGGTCCAAGAATTGACCCCTGGGGAACCCCACATGTAACGTCCTTTTTGTTGGAAGAGAAGTCGCCGATGGAAACATACGACTTCCTGTCATGTAAATATGAATTGAACCATTTTAGAACAGGACCAGATAAGCCCACCCATTTCTCGAGTCTCTCTAGCAGAATTTTATGGTCAACCGTATCAAAGGCAGCACTGAGATCAAGTAAAACAAGAATGGATATTTTTTTGGAGTCTGTGTTTATATGCAGG
This sequence comes from Seriola dumerili, assembly GCF_002260705.1. Taxonomy (NCBI): domain Eukaryota; kingdom Metazoa; phylum Chordata; class Actinopteri; order Carangiformes; family Carangidae; genus Seriola; species Seriola dumerili. Next base: position 9,088 of record NW_019175105.1, read on the forward strand.
TCGTTTATTACTTTAATGAGAGCTGTTTCTGTACTATGGTGGGGACGAAAACCTGATTGATAAATATCTAGGAGGCTATTTGATGTGAGATATTTTTTGAATTGAATGTAAACTGTTTTTTCAGGAATGGCAGATTGGAGATGGGCTGATAGTTTGCTATAACATTTGGATCCAAATTCTTTTTCTTCAGGAGTGGTTTTATGACGGCTGTTTAATGTGATGTGGGGAAAATACCAGACTGAAGAGACCAGTTTATGATTTTTAAAACTTCAGGTCCTAAACAATTGAAGATGGTTTTAAAAAATGTTGTTGGAATAGGATCCAAGCAACAGGTGGAGGACCTGAGCTGACCAACAATATTAGAGAGATCTGTTGGATCTAAGCGGTCAAACTGAGACATAAAACAGGTGGAGCCCCTGGAGAAAGGAGGGAGAGGTTCATTTTTTGGTCTGAGGGCACTGATGTTTTGTCTGATTGTGTTAATTTTGCTATCAAAAAATAAAGCAAATTGCTCACATTTTTCTGTAGACAGCAAATGTGATGGGATGGTGGATTTATGAGTCTGTCAAAAGTGGAGAAAAGTACTTTACTGTTATTGATATTTTCATTTATAATTTTAGAAAAGAAAGACTGTCTAGCTTGTTTAATAGCTTTGTTATATTCATTCAGTTTGTCCTTATAAATCTCACTATGAACCTTTAAGTTTTGTTCACTTTCTTTTAGACTGACTGACCTCTACGCTAGTTCTCCATGGAGCTTTTAGTTTTTCTACATATTTAGTTTTGACTGGTGCAATGTTGTCCAGGATACTCTGTATTTTTGAGTTGAAACTGTCCACAGGATCACCAGCTGATGATACATTGGACAGTGACAACTTATTCATGGTTCCTTGAAAACTTTCAATTGTGTTGTTGTTGATAATGCGTTTTTTGATTGTACGAGAACCATTATGGTATACAGAAGAAGCAGATACATTAAAATATATGCAACAATGGTCAGAGAAAGCTACATCTATTACACATGGTGTAGTAATATTAAGTCCTTTTGTGATGATGAGATCCAAAGTGTGTCCTTTATTGTGGGTGGGTCCACGGACATGTTGGGAGAGATCAAATGCCTCCAACAAACTCAAAAAGTTAGTGGCATCTGGATCTGTTTCATTGTCAATATGAAAGTTGAAATCACCTGATAAGATAAGACAGTCATAGTCGGTGGAGACCTTGGCTAGTAGTTGAGAGAATTCTTCCAGAAAGCCACTTTTCGTTTTTGGTGGACAATAGACTGTGAGTATTAAGATTGAGGTTTTACAGTGTACAGATATTGCTAAGTATTCAAAACAATTATATTCGCCAAGAGAGATGTCCTTACAGCTACAAATGTCGGAGAAGACGGCAGCAATTCCACCACCTCTCCTGTTAGCTCTGGTGGTGTGGAAAAAGTTGAAATTGGGAGGAGCAGTCTCAATGAGTGTAGCTGCACCATTTCTATCTAGCCAGGTTTCAGTGAGCAGAGCGAAGTCTAGACTGTGGGTGCTAATTAGATCATTTATTAAAAAGGATTTATTTGTGAGTGACCTGACGTTTAAAGGAGCCATTTTTAATATTTGAGGTGCATTTCTGTGTGGGGTGGTGGTGACTGGAGTAATATTGATAAGGCTGCTAAGGTTAGCTGATTTTGGGAGATCAAAAATGCATTTCATAGGTCTGACATTTGTGATAACTGGGATTGATGAGACAGTGCTACTGGAATGTTTATGGTGTGGATAAACTGACCGTCAACCAGAGAAAGCTTTGCAGGAGTGCAGGGTGAGTTCAATGTTCAGGGCTAACAGGCGAGATCCAACAAAATTTGGGTGGAGGCGGTCGTGTTTGAAGAGGTCCGCTGTCAACGTATGGAATATTTTTGCTCTGGCAGTATCCTTTAAGCCAGATGTGGAGGTGTCTGTGTTGGCTGAATTTTACCTCACCGAAACGGGGGGGGCAAAGGGGCCAGAAACTACACATTGTTTGTTGGAGTCCATGATGGTGTGTATGAGGGAGATGTAGTCATCTTTAAGCTTCTCCGATTGCTCCAGCCTAAGGTCGCATGTGCCAACATGCGTAACCACAGTGGAGACGGACGGACGGTGAGACAGCAGCTGAGAGATGACGTCATTGATTTCCTGAACGAGCGCACCTGGATGGCAGGATGTCGTGCACCTGCCGATCTCCACATTTCGGACCATGGAAGTCCCGACAACAAGCACGGAGGAGCGGTCGTCAGGACTATCCTCAGTAGCGGGGTTTGGAGTGCCGCTTGTGCCCTGGACGAGGCTGGGCAGCCTGAGCTGCCCCGCGCCGCCAGCCTGGCTCCACGGGCCGCCTCTCCGCCGGCTGCGGGCGAGTGCGACCACCAGATCGACTGTCCACAGCCTCCAACAGTAGCCTGCGGCGGTGGGAGGCGGATGTCCCCAGACTCCCACTCTGCCGGCCCGCGGCAGACCGGGAGGCGGCCCGATCCACACCGGCAACAGGTGGAGAGGGGGCAGCCGCAGCAGGTGGAGGAGAAGAAGCAGCACCACATGCAGCCAGCCTGGAGCTCCGACGGTGGTGTGGTGCCGGAATGAACACCAGTGTGGAGAGGCGATAGGAGTGAGAGGAGCGGTCAGATGTGGCTGGTAGAGGCGGTGGAGACGAAGGAGGGGAATCCTGGGGTTCTTCATCCAGAGGAGGGAGGCCAAGGGGCGCAAACACATTCTCCAGCTGGATGTTGTAGTGCTGTGGTCCAGAGGAGCGCCTCCCTTTCCTTCCTCCCGCCTCGACGTTGATCCAGGGATCTTCATCGGACGGAGTAGAGCTGACCAGGTCCTTAGGTCGAGCCCCGAGGCTGGACCAGGAGTTGTTGGACTCACCAGCCGGCGGAGGGTGGGCAACAACCCCGAGGGAGAAAGCGGTGGCAGCAGGCTCAGTGAGCGGAGCAGAGGTGACTGGAGGAGAGGCAGAACCAGCAGCGGTGACGTTGTGTGCAGGCCCGAAAATGATGGTGTCCAGTAACTGTTCAGCCTCTTTTGTACAGCTTGGAGATCCGTTCCTCTAGTTCCTCGACCTTCTGAGTGAAACGGGTACAGCTGATACAATCCAGCGGGGAGGTGAGTGGAGCCATGTTTTTACGTGTAGAAACGCAGCGGCTCCACTTGGAGCCCGCAACGTTGTTTCGGCGTTAGCAGAGATGACCAGAGAAACGCATCAGGCAACGGAGACTAACCGTCACGGGTCTCACGAGTGGACCCGCTGCGGAAAGATCGGCTTGAGTTTGTTGGTTGTAGCTTCTTGGTCCTCTGTTTGTTGTCCCGGTTAGCTAGATGCTAGCTAGATGCTAGTTAGCTCCGTGTAAATTTTCCGTTTTAAAACTTTCTTGACACTGACAGGAGATCTAACTCTTCCAGTGTCTTTGTGTTGCCTCACCACTGTTTGTTTTTTGTTTTTTTTATAAATATATGGGAATCTCTTCTACAACTTCTTCACATGTACATGTATCATTTGTTCAGATTTATTCATAGTCTTGTTATTATAGTATTTGCTAAATGAGGTTTAGGTGCATGATTGATGCATCTTTTATGTTCTGAAGTCCTTAGACTGCCCTTAGCTGCTTGACATGCCCTTATTTTTCCCTTTGTGTTTTCACAGGATGGCAGAATCCACCTGGGGCAAGAAAAGGTAAGTCTGTTAAAAGCAGTTTGTATTTTGTGTAATTGCATTTCCACACAGATCATAGTTAAAAGTTTGACATGAGTTAAAATGATATTCTGTTTATTACATTTAAGTTGTCGTCATATCGAATGCATCAGAAAAATACGTGGATGTGATTATTAATATATTTGACTTGAATATTACAATTAAAATACTTGTTTGGAAGCTTGATGTGTCTGATTTGTTGTTGAGGAACTTATTGTGGTGTTATTGTGAACTGTTGTTACTGTATCTATACGTGTGTTCAGGCTCAAATTAGGGTCAAAATGATTTTGAGCTTGTAAAGTGATGTTTACAAATAATTCCAATGTTTGTAGTTTTAAATCAACCTTTGTCAACCTGTAAAATAACTCTGACAAATTCAAGTTTGTGTATGTGAAACAATTGTACTTGTGTCAAAGATTTGTATTTGTTGAAAGTCTGAATCAAAACTGAACAAACGATCAATGTTGAGGTTGAACAAAGACTCTGTAGAAGAAGAAATGGATTTGTAAACATCTGTGTCGTGATACAGAGAAGAAAACTGTAAAACTCTGGTCAAAAGTTCCCACAGTGACACTGAAGTGACAAGGATCAAACTTTGTACTTGTCAGTGTTGCACACTGGAAAAGTTGCTCACTGAGTTTTACAGTTGTCTGCTCTTTATCTCTGAACACAGACGTCCACAAAAACATTTCTTCTTTCCCTGTGTCTGTGTTGAACCTCACCACTGATCATTAGTTCAGTTTTGATTCACACTGTCTTAACAAATACAAATCTCTTTGCCACAAGCACGATTTGTTTTCACATGCACAAACTTGAATTTCTGATGCAGATTTATTTTCCAGGTTTAGGTTCCAAGTTTGATTTAAATCTACAAATATTGGAATTATTTGTAAACATCACTTTATAAGCTCAAAATCATTTTGAACCAGGTGCCACATTGGGGGGCTAAGTTGGGCACTTTATTGGTTATTCTCGGACAACAAGTGGGGGGTAGCTTGCTAGTACTAGCAGCTAGAGTTAGAATTAGCTTTTTTTTCCTCCTTTTTCTTGGTGAAAAAAACAGGGACAGAGAGGTGGGGCTTTCTCGCCAGCATTAACATTAACCAATAGATTGCAAATATAAAATGGTGGGCTAGCTAGCATTTGCATTAGCACTGATCATCAGGATTAGCTTCTTTTCTACAATAATGATGATGACTACGATTATAATACTGGCAATGACATACATGGCAGTGTACAGTATATAGACATGCCCCCCATTTTCATTAGCTCTAGCATTAGCAGCTGTCTTAGTGGCATTTTTCATTGATGAATGAATTTAACAATTTTATAATTTTTAATACATAATACAGTAATTTCTCTTTACAGAAATGGAAAATAAATAAAATTATTATTATTGGTATAATGCTTAAAATAGCAGTTTGGCTGTTAATTCACAGAT
>NW_019175105.1:14266-14711 GCF_002260705.1 Seriola dumerili
GAAACACTGGTGAAAGGAGGTTCCCACCTGATGACCCCAAAGACATGTTAGTTATCACTGCTCATTAGTCTGTGTAGCTGAATTAATAGTTATCATAGGGCTTAGGGAGTTATTCACTGAGTCTGGTCCAGTTTTTACAGCACAAGCTTCTTGTGTTTATCCTAAATTTACAGCATGTTAATGTGATTAACTTGATTAACTTAATTTAATTCTAATTAATCATGTCAATACAAAATTAAAGGATTTAGGATTGAACCCTGTGGTACACCACAATAAATCACAATCTCAGAAAATAATAGAAATTTATATCATGTAGACAAGAATAAAATCCATTCAAACCTAAATCTATGAAATATTAAATGTAACAGAATATCTGATGACTCAACCTCTATATGATTGCTGGATTTTTATTTTTTTTTTAATATTCAATGATTTACTCAAATAT
>NW_019175105.1:14736-81828 GCF_002260705.1 Seriola dumerili
AAAGAGAGAGATGATCAAGCTGATTGTGCTTTTAGTTCCTCCAACATTTCTGCTCTGGACACACAAAAGAATCTCATTGGCTGAGGTGGACTAAAGTGGGCGGTGGCCAGTAATCACCTCTCTGCTCCTCCTCAGTGAGATTTATGGTCTTTATATTAATGGTTTAGTTTTTGTGATGTTGTGCGTCAGTCCACAGACACAGTCTCTGAAAAACTCAGTGTTTCACAGTGTGTGACTCCCTCTAGTGGATGTTGTGGAGTATTGTGTTGTCTTTGCTCCAAAGTTTTTGTGCAGAGTTTTGGTGTTTTTCCTGTTCACTGGTGGGCCTCAGAGCACAGTAGTAAGCACAGCAGAGTCAGACACCTGAAGCTTCTGGATCTTTAGAGGAACTGACTTGTTCTTGATTGTAGCATAAATCTTTCTTTCGGAAGTTGGAGCAATTGTCTACGTCTTTTGAAGAAGCATTTCATCAATGTACTGTGGAAAGTCATTTTCTTCTTGTTTGTACCAGAATAAATAAGTGCGAGTCAGTATTGTCTCAAATTCACAGCCAGTGTAACTGTGTGTCCTTCAGCAGCAGTGACATCAGCTGTTGGCTGTTCACTGTCTCTTCTCCTTACCACTCTGGGAAGAATCATGAACATGGCAGAAGGAAGAGATGAATCAATAAAGATGATTGAATTAAAGAGAACAGTCCAGTAGGTTTAAAGGAGTTACCTATCCAAGACAGTCAGACACACACAACATCGATGTAGAACAATGTGATTTTTCACTGATCATTGTCACTTTCAACCATAGAAAGTGTTTTTACAAGGTAACAAATGTCAGCAGAAATGGATGTGCTCTGATTCCTGTATAAATAACATTAAAAGCTCTGACTGTAAGAGCTCAGTAATATGTTAAAAGTGTCTGAAGAGGAAACATGTTGTGCCTTTCTATCTTCCAAAGAAAAAGAGCAGCAAGAATATATCCACAGCGCAATGTTCCATCTCTACAACAAGGTTTAAATCAACAGGAAGAAAACTTAGCTGATGTTCAACATTCACTCTGACAGTTGTTCTCCTCACAGCAAGCAGTTATTATTGACACATTGTGGTTGAACACAGTGAGGAAGTCAGTGCACCGCTACTTTGATAATGTGGCCCCTCTAAGTGGAGTAAAAAGTAGAGTTCACAGTGTGGAGAAAAAAGGCTTCCAGCAGCTTCAGTTGGTCAGCTTGTGTTTTTGTACAGAGACTGGGGATTTGCTGTCACTGTGGGCTTCACAGCACAGTAGTACAGAGCAGGAGTCACGTCACTGCAAGTCAGAGGAGTCTGCAGATCCATTCTGGTTTAATCACCACTCACTGTAAACTGACAGTCCAGACTTTGTTTCATTTTTGAGTTCCAAGTGAGAGATGAGGAACTCTGGTGGTTTCCTGATTATTGTCGATACCAGACAGAAATAATCACTGATAGCTGCCTTTGTGGAGTAGTTGTAGGAACAGAGTAACAGTGCTGCCTTCTGAACTGAACTCTTCAGTCTTGACTGGAGTCAGTTCTCTTCACAGCTGACTCCTAAAGAAACAGAAAAACTCTGTTATAAGCAGCATCGTATAATTGTATAATGTAAATTTTCAAATAACATAATTTACATTAGTTTTGCTTGCATTGATCTCACATACCTGTTTAGAGTAGAGACAAAAACAGCAGAGACAGTACATAATAGTCCAATACAGCATGTTGAATAAAGGTAATGTGATGGTTTGGTGTATTGAACTGTGCTGAATAATGGAAGTTCCTCTCTTCTTCTATATAGTTCAATAACAGCTCAGCTCCTCCTGAATCGTCTCCGTCGTCCCCTCTTAGATCTGTATTTTCTCTCTGTGACACTTCCTCCTGGTGAACAGGACTGGAGCAGATATTTGGTTACCAATTACTTTCAGATTTTACAAAAGGTTTTCTGTGATGATTAAAGGATACATCACCTTTTCAGGATTATCATCAGATGATGAAAGGAAAAGGTCATCACAACAATATTACAACACAGAGTATCAGCATTTGTGATAACATCGGCAGACAGTTCAGAAACAAATTGATTTTACCCTAAATGGTTTACTGAATGTAGGGGCAAGTAGAAGGATCTGAAGTTCTAGGACTCAAGATGTTACAGGAAGGATTTTAACATGATATATAATCACAGTCTGTAAAACAATGGAAACTGATGATTTATTTAGAAATTATTGGATCGAAAGGACTCATACATTGAAAATGAGAGGACTTATGATTGGACCCTGTGGTACACCACAAAAAAATCACAGCTGGACAGAACAACAAGGAAATATCTTTAATAAAAATAAGAAGAAAAGCAGTTAATACCTGAGTCTGTGGTACCAACCATGTTATAGTGTTAAGTCACATTGTGTGATCTGTCAGTGATGTATGGAGACCTGACGTGGCCAAAGTGTGTAACTCCCTCTAGTGGATGTTGTGGAGTATTGTGTTGTCTTTGCTCCAAAGGTTTTTGTACAGAGTTTTGGTGTTTCCTGTCACTGTGGGCCTCAGAGCACAGTAGTACACAGCAGAGTCAGACACCTGAAGCTTCTGGATCTTCAGAGGAACTGACTTGTTGTTGACTTCAGCATTAAATCTGTTTTCCTGAGAGTCTTGAGTATTTTTTGTTCCAGAGTAGCGTCGGAGTAGAAACTTGGGAAAGTCATTTTCTTCTTGTTTGTACCAGAACAAATAAGCATTCGAGGTAACGCTGGTCTCAAATTTACAGCCAAGTGTAACTGTGTGTCCTTCAGCAGCAGTGACATCAGCTGTTGGCTGGTTCACTGTCTCTTCTCCTTTACACTCTGGGAAGAACAGAACATGCAGAGGAAGAGATGAATCAATAAAGATGATTGATTAAAGGAGAACAGTCAGTAGGTTTAAAGAGTTACCTATCCAGAGAGTCAGAATCAGGACGTTTCTCAGCCAGAGTTTCATGTCTGCAGTGAGAGGGGAGGAGGGAGAGGAAGAACACTGATCCTTGGGATCTGAGCTCTTCATCATTGGCCCTCCCTCTTTATCATCAGTACATTTACATCTCATCTGATTAGCTGATGCTCAGTTCATAATGAAGTTTCTGTCGAAACAAAGTCTCGTATTTCTCCGCACTGCCAACAGTCATTATTTTCAGGTTGTCCGTCGGTCTCATTCTCGTGGACACGATATCTCAGTAACACCTTCACGGAACTTCTTCTAACTTTGCACAAACATTCATGTGGACTCAAGGACGAACTGATTAGATATTCATGGTCAAGTTGAAGTTGACCTCACAAAACATTTTTTAGCCATAACTCAAGACTTCACAGTAACTATGACAAAATCTCTCACAAATGTTTAATATTTTCTCTGACTCTGAATTAACAGGGATGGAACCTGGAACTAGTCTGAGTGGAGGACGGATACAACCACTGTTTTATCCAATTAAATCATCATGTTCATTATTATAATGAGTAATTTCATGTTGTCGTGTCCACTTGATGGAGCTGTTGTGGAATCACAGGAGGAGCTGAGGTGAGTAAATCTTCAGTGAGGAGCTGTCAGGTTTTTGTACAGGGTTTTGGAGCTTCCTGTCACTGTGGGCTTCACAGCAGAGTCAGTCACTGCAGCAGAGGAGATCTGCACATCCACACCATCGTTTTCTCTAGAACCTTCTGTCTCCTTTCAGAGACGCTGGTCTTGTAGTGATCAACAGGAGATCTGGTGGTTTTGTTTCTCTAGGACAGAGTACTGATCATTCCTCAGGAGTGACTCCACGGCTGCAGACTCTCTCACTAATGCAGGTGTTAACAACGCTGTGATCCAGTCATGCAGATTGCAGGTTATGTGTGACTGTCTATCCCTTAAACTGCAGATCATCACTCACAAAGGTAACCAGGAGTAGTAGTGTCCCTGCAGCCTGATAAACTGTGAAAAAGAAATACACCGTAAGACAGTTTAATGAGAGCGGCTGTGATGACATGATGGATCAGAGACGGAGAAGTGAAAGACAACACAGTCTGTGTCTCTGCTGAGATTAAACCTGTGCTCAGTGTCCTGCTGTGTCATCTCCTCACTGTGTTTTAATGCAGCTCAGAGATTTGATCTCAGGAACACAACATGTGACCCATCAACCCCAATCAGCTTAATGTGGACGTGAGCACAGCGTTCACCACAGACACTTTAACACAGAAGGACTTTCTATCAACTCTGCTCAATATAAATGATGTCAATAAATAATAAATAAATAATGATGTATCTTCCTGCAAAATGTGCCGATGTGACTCATTTCAAAGTCATTCAAGATAAGATGGGTTAATGCAGAGTTGAGGTGGGGAGGGGGTAAAGGATGCCATAATGAATGAATTATAAGAGAGAAAATAAAACTCACTCGATAATAAAAAATGAATAAAAAGTGGAATACATTTTAACAGAGGTGCAGCAGTGCATTAGTGTGAAGCAAAGCTTAAGTGAAGAGAGAAGTTATCTTTCTCAGATCTAGAGGTCATGTGTTCCACAGCAGGTTAGCAGTTAGCTTGATGCTAGCAGCTAAAACTGGACTAATGCTCTCGCTCCTGTGTGATGACGTTTGTTTGAAGTCTCGGTTCATTCAATGCAACATTTGACTTTTCTTTGTATCATATTCCACATTGATCTGAAAAGCATTTATTCTCTTTGTTTTGATTATTGATTGATTATGTCTTGATTATGATTTGTCTTTGCTGGTGAATCAGTTCCTGGATGAACATTTTGTATCTGTCACATTCATTACAATAAAGCGTTGGTCGTTCCCTCAGTGGCTGTTCAGTGCTTGGTACTGGCAGGTCTCTGCTGCTCTCTGCTGGACAACGTGGACATTAAAACACCTCTTCATGTCACAATAATTCCTTCAGCTGTTAAAGACAAAGGTTAAATAATTATCTGGTTAATACATTTAATACATACAACTAGCGGTGTGTATGTATTTCTCACTTTCCTTTGTGATTGTTCTTCATATTGATCCATCACACCTGTCAACGAGAGACTTTTGATCCTGTTTCTGTTCTGGGGAATGAATGGAGCTTGAATAGGGTTCATTGATCTGATCCAGTGTTGGATCAGTGCTGTTAGATTTTTAAGACAGTAAAAAAGTCCCTCAGTGAAACGCTGAGTTACAGGAACCTGCACCATGAAGCCGGATCAGTGGGTTCTCCAGTATCACAAAGCTGGCTCCCTTTAAACCAGGGTACATCACCATGGTAACTATGGTAGATCACCATGGTAACAGCTGCTGCAAGTTAACTTTAGAGGATCAGTTCAAAACCTGTCAGCTGCCCAACTGCTGACCAATCAGACCGCTGGACAGAAGAGTTTCCAATAAAGTGTCAAAGAATAAAGAGCAGCAGATATTTTTATTGATCAGTAGATCCAGGAGAAATGATCAATACTTCATGATTATAAACATTTCATTCAGACTGAGTTACTGTAAACTTTTCTTCATCTGCATCAGGATTTCAGAACATCATCACACTCAAAGCACGAACAACCAGGTCATTGTCATTGATAATATGATTTATCTAAAACTTCTCCCAGTGTCTGCAGCTTCTGTCTGTTCTGGTTCTGTGCTCATGTTCCTCATCACCTGGTGGAGCATCACTCTCAGCTGAGACTGGATCAACAGCTTCACTGCTTCATCTCATATTCATCACATCACTCAAGGTCCAGATGACTCTCCCAGAACCGGATCAGCTGAGAACAGGTCTCAGGATCCCGGTTATCCTCAGAGCCGTTAATGTTAGACTCGGTGAAGCAGGTTACACAGACAGCCGGACCGAGCCGGACCGAGCCGGACCCAGTCCGTGGTGCCGGGCCCGGTGACACACACGGGATTCTCCTGACGCTCTGAAACTGATCCTGCATCAGTTCGCTGACGCCTACAGGGCGTGGGACCTTTAGCTGTTAGATCCGTGCAGCTCATTGGTCAGCAGACTCAGGTGGTCGCCGTCCATCCAATCACAGGCCTTTATGTTACGTCGCCACCCCGACTGCTCTCCGGCAGGAAGACTGACCTCGGTTTATTTCCTGTCGGTGTAAACAGCGACGTTATCGTGTTTTTACTGAAGTCGAGTTTAAATTAATCAGTGAGTTACGGTTTCCCGCCTCCAGCCACTGCTGGAAACCGTAACCGTCACCTGTGGTTCATACGTGGGACTGACGGAGGGGAAGCTAACCGGACAGCTACACGCTAACGTTAGCCGTTAGCCCGGGGCTCGGTGCCGGTGACCGTCAGAGGTGAGCGCTGTTAGCATTCCTCCTGTCGTTAGCTCACAGAACCGGCAGAGCTGCCGCCTCACACAGCTGTTCTCACCCGAAATACACCGCCCGAGAGCCGGGCAGACGGGTGACAACACCCGCTCCTGGTGGCAGGTCCCCGGGTCTGCTGTCCGAGGACACACCGAACATCACGCTGAAACCTGAATGTAACGCTCCTGTCTTCAGCAGAAACCGTCCACACAACGAAATACCGCAAACACTGAGAAACGTCTGGTAAATTTGGCAAATGTCTCATACTCTAATTATTATTTAACCTCAGTAAATGGTGTAAAATGTCCAGACAGCTCTGAGCTTCAGCTGGATGACTGAGACAACAGGTTGTCCACATGTCTGAGTGACTGTAGTTTCATTAAACTGGCAGATGTTCGGTTTCAGGGTGGCAGTGTTTCATGTCCAGGCTGGATCCGGAGAGATCAGGTCTCAACACACTGTAACCTGATGTAGAGAAGAAAACACGGGATCCATCCAGTTACCTGTCACATCACTGTCGCTGCCAGTGCTCCTGAGTTTCAGTTTTATATTAAAATTAATTGGATTAATATAATAAGCCCAGAGGTTCTATTTAACACAAGGTGCAGTTCTCAGACCAGCAAGTAAACTGTTCCAGACTTCAGCTGCATAAATACTGAGTGTAATCTGCAGATTTAGAATAAGCTGTCAGGTGCTGCCTTGTGACCGGAGAGACCAGTGGGTTTGATATGTTGTAGTCTGTTCAGACACCTTCATACAGCTGACTGAAGGGACCCCTTCATGACGTGAGTCCCCTGTAACAGATGGAGGACATAAACATAAACCCTTCTAGTGCAACACTCCCTCTTTGTTTCCTCGCTCAGTGTTTCCTTTCTTTGGTGTTTGGACAGGACTGTCCACATACTTATGGCCATTTACTATAATTCTAAGCACAGGACTGATTCATTACTCTGTAAGTTACTGAACACAAACTTCTGAGAATCGTTCCACCATTAGAGAAATATGATGTTCTTTGTGCCAAAGATCAGGAAATTAAATCATTTGCTTTTATTTCTGCCACGTTTCTCAGCGTGTCACATTTTACTGTAGAAAACATCTTGAACCGCAGCATCACTCTCTCCAGCTCTCCTGTGCCTCCACTCTCAGAGTCGTATTAGTGTTAGATGTTTGTTGCTGCTGTCCTCAGTTGGTTCGTGCATGGGCGAGTGAACATCAGCCATGAGCACGGAGCCGGACGCCCTGGCCGTGGTCAACCAACTGCGGGACCTGGCCGCCGACCCCATGAACCGCAGGGCCATCGTCCAGGACCATGGCTGCCTGCCGGGACTCATCCTGTTTCTGGACCACCCAAACCCTCAGGTCGTCTACTCTGCCCTGCTGGTGAGCTGCGATAACCTGACATTAGTTTACACTGGCTGACATCCAGGTGGTGACTCTGACCCTCCTGCAGAGAGGGTCAGGATGCCCACTTACATTTCAAGACAAAGGTCCAGGTGTGGTACCGCTGGTTCTTTGTGCACTGAGCGTGTGGATAACTGTGATTGGTTGATGTTACAGGCGATCCGTTACCTGGCAGAATGTCGGGCCAACCAGGAGAAGCTGAAGGGGGAGTTGGGGATGATGCTGAGCCTCCAGAATGTAATGCAGAAGTGAGTCTCTGCTGTTCACCCGGACGACTCATACTTCAGCTTGAATCTGAAGTTTTTCTCAAACTGAACTTGAATGTCATTTGCTAAATTTATGAAGTTATTAAAACCGAAGAGGGACTGCAGCTAATGATTAGAGTCACTGTTGGTTCATCAGGCTATTTTTCAGTGGAACAGAAAAATGTCCATCGGAGCTCCCGACCAGCAGACTGTGTGTTTGACCGGTCACTGACTAAAAGGCTTCAGTCCACCACAGTGTCAAGTCTGAAGTATCTGGAGACCGGGGTTCAGATAGACCTCAGGATTCTGGTCTCAGTTCTCCAGTTACAGGTTTGCACACTTGATTCGGTTGATTTGGAACAGCACTCACGTACCTCGGCCCAGTCAAACAGTCCTACACATTAAGGAAAGTGGATCAGCACCAAAATGTAATGTGTTCTTCCCTGGTCCGGGTCCCGTCCCTCCACCAAGTCTGGAGCAAATGGGTGCAGAACCTTTTTTTGTTTTTTTTGTTTGTTTTTTTAACAACTTTATTTATCATTTTATCATTATTTATGGAAAACATTGACATCATTAGTTATGCATTTCTTACAAAAGTTGTGAACGTGCCCCCCTCCCCATGCAGGTGGCATCCCCACAAACACATCTATATAAACACTCATGTATCAAACGGGCAAACAGAACACCAAAAGAAGAAAACAAATATACACAAATACAAAAAACACAGACACAGAGAAAAAAGACTCAATCCGATCTGTGTTGATCATTACGGTCAGGGTTCAGAACCTTTGGTTTAAACCTGCTGGCAAACAAACAACCACAGGTGAAAACACGGTCGCCTTCACAGAGGTTAAAACACCTGAACTCATCATATCAGTGAGAGTCAATCCAAGTCTGAATACACTGTGTGCTGAGTTAACTTTATTACCATGACGATAAATGACCTTCAGTGAGTTCATAGTCAGTAAAGCAATTCACCGTAACTTCAAATTAAACAACCAAAGAGATTAATATATGCGAAGTGAATAAAAACCAAGACAACAAACAAACACAGAAGTCTGGTTACACTGCGCCTTCAGGCCTCAGTCGATTGATCCGTTTCATGTCGTCCAGGTCGACCACTCCCGGAGAGACGAAGCTGCTGGCGTCAGAGATCTACGAGCTCCTGCAGGCGTCCAGCAGCGCCGACTCTGGGCCGGCCGAGGAGGCCGTCAGCAGCCGCCGTAAAGCCCAGTTCTTTCTGGGCTCCAGCAACAAGAGAGCCAAGACCGTCATCCTCCACATCGACGGCCTGGACGACTCGGTGAGCACGAAGCCCTGAGTGACGACATTCATTCATTCATTCATTCATTCATTTTTTGGAGCACCCCGGTTACGTGTTGCACCTTCAAACACCTGATGAGGTAGAAACCAGGATACTGTGGTATGTAAACACCTGATCCAGGTTTCTGACGGTCCTCAGATCAGCAGCGTTCAGACAGACAGTCTGGTGAAATCAGACCGTCAGAAACCTGGATATGAGTTATAACCAGGTTTCTCTGTGTTCTGTGGGAACAGCATATTACAGATATGATCAAAACCAGGATCCTGATGTTCATGTAAACACTGTGTGTGACTTTGTGAAAGTTAAAGGCTGAACAATAAGAACACAGAAGAACCAGAACCAGCAGAGGCGTTCTGGTTCTGGTTCATCCTGCTGACACGATGAGACTATCACTCCATAAAAATGCTCCGGGGTTCAGGATTAAACTCAAGACTCCAAACATCTGACTGTCGTTTGTGTCGCTCCTCCTCCCGCCCAGAGTCGGAGGAGTCTGTGTGAGGAGGCTCTGCTGAAGATCAGAGGAGTGATCAGCTTCACCTTCCAGATGGCCGTGAAGAGATGCATCGTCCGGATCCGATCAGACCTGAAGGCCGAGGTGAGACAGGAGGTGAACATTTACAGTCCACAGGAGACTCCTATTCTCCTATTCTCCTCCTCCTCTCCTCCTCATGTCTTCATCTCCTCCTCCTCCTCTTCCTCTCCTCCTCATCTTCACGCTCTGCTGAAAGCAGGGAGTTGATGTCAGATTCTCTGTAACTGTAGCTGATTTCATAAATAATAAAAACAAAAAAGATCATTTGATTATTTTCTCAGATTCCTGATACTGACCAGAGATTAAATAATGTTGATGATTTTCTTTGACTCTTCTCCGTGAGGTGCGAGTGCTTCATCTGCTGTTAGCTTGTTATATATATATATAGTATTATATCAGATAGAAGACAAGGAAAGAAGACAAAGAAACAAAGAGAGTCTGAAAAAGACTCAATTAAAACATCCTGGAGGACTGATGGAAACTTAACGTCATGTGTCTTTATTTCTGGTTTGAACTGAAAGTGTGAATAATCCTCGGTGAATGACAGAAGGTGTTTTTCCGTTCAGGCTCTGGCGTCTGCGATCGCCTCCACCCAGGTGATGACGGCTCAGCAGGTGGTGAAAGGAGAAAACGGAGACGAGGTCAGTTTCAGTTTCGCTGCTGAAATCATCCAGTGAGTTAACAGATCCCGGTCGGTCCTCCTCCTCTCAGACACACCAGCAGGGGGCAGCAGAGTCAAAGTGACCCTGAACCAGAGCTACAGATTCATCTTAATATAAATAACATGTAAAACCATCAACTCACAGTGTCGGAGTCACTCAGATAAGATGGTTTGTGTGTTTGTTTGGACAATGAATTTGAGTCAGTCAGATCCCTGAATTCCCTGAGTTTAGCTTAGCTTAGCTTAGCTTAGCTTAGCTTAGCATAATAACTGGAACCCACTAGCCTGGCTCTGCCCAAAAGGGGCAAACTCCACTTGCCAGCGCCTCTAAAGCTCAACGATAAACATGTTTGACCTGATAAGGTGAATACAAAGATGTTCTATAGTTGGTAATGTCAACATAGTGTTGCATGGCAACCAGCCGAATTCCTAACACGGTGAATTATTAATTGAATGTAAAATAAAAAGAGGAGCCAAAACAAGAATCTGTGGGACTTCGTATTATGATTGAAGCCAACCTGCAGCCGGTCTCCTGACTCCATCAGAACCCCATCATCCTCCACATCTGTATCTGTGGCGTCTCTTCTCTGTCACTGTCTCCAGGTTTTGATCCCGTTGACGGAGGACGGTTCGGTGGAGGTGGAGCAGAACGTGGACCTGCCGGACTACCTGCCAGAGGACGAGAGTCCGTCTCAGGAGCCCGACAAGGCAGTGAGCCGGGTCGGGTCCGGCCAGGACGGGACCAGCTGGCTCGGTGCCGCCGCCAACTTCCTCTCCCGCTCTTTCTACTGGTGACCCCCTGGGGCCGCCTCCCCCTCCTCCCCGCTCTGTTAAACCCCTCCCCCCCACGTACTCTCAGAACAAACACCTACCAGCTGCCAAATCTCAGCGCTGCCAGTGTCAGCCAGAGACCGAACCTGAGACAGAACCTCCAACAGTGAGTTTAAACACAGACACCGCCTGTCGGCGTGAAAACAAACCTCTGGATTGTGGTTTTAAAGTTTCTGTTGGAGGTCTGTGGCGTCACTCTCTCTGTAAACGGGTCCAAATGTTACAAACCAAATTGTCTTAACAGACAGGAAGTGTCCTGCAGGGACACAAACAGACACCAACGAGTTAGAGTACAGAGGCCTGACCGGGACGCCGCTCTCCTCCTTCTTTTTATTATTTATTTGACCAGAAGACTGAGTGACTTCTCTTCCTGCAGTGGCGTGTGTGACAGGACGAGCAGCGTCACAGTTCAGTCAGCTGTGCCTTCAGTGTCTCCAGCTCTCAGCACTTCGGTGCTGGGCTCAGGCTCAGTCCTGGAAATGTCAAAAATGATGACGGATGCCCACGAAAACCTCAGAGGAGTCCACAGCAGAAAATCAAGCCTTATGATCTGAAACTTAAAATCCTCATCCTTTAATAAAACATCTCAGTAAACTGTTGACCAGAATCACCAATGATCAGAAACCACGTCCTGAATTTGGTGGACGGTTTCCTCGGGCTCAGATTAGTTCTCATCAGTCTCCATACCAACCACATGTGCATGAGTCCAGCTGTGATCAGATCAAGTGACTTCACTTGTTTCTGATGAGTAGAGCTCTTCTCAGGAAAGTGCAGTTTGATCAGTCGAGTGTCGTCGCTCCAGTCTGAACCTTTGAGGCCAAACCTGAGCGGCGTCTGGTTCCCTCCTCTGCTGCTGTGTCAACGTGAGGCGACTGATGGAGATAAACAGCAGGTGGGTGAGTCTCCAGTCGCTGCCATTAAACCACCACAGAAGAAGAGGACACAACTGACAGACGTCTTCCTCACTCTCCTGTCAGGTGCACGGCCTCAGGTGACCTCGTGCTCTGCACACATCTACCTGAGCCGACGTCGCAGATGAACAAAAATACCTGTACAGATACAAACATCCAGAGAGGAGGACCTGCTGTGTCAGCTGGTCCCTCGTGTTTGGGGCGAATCATGTCGCTTTTATGGGTATTTGTCCTCATTTTTGACAAATTCAGAGACAAATGAAAGTGGTGGTTAGTTGCAGCCTTCCTGTGATGTTACTGCAGTCATGTGTCGGTGGTAAAACGGCAGATTTAAAGACTCTGCAGGGAGGTCAGAGACTCGGAGAGGCCACAGGTTTGATTCCTGTTTCCTGTGAGTGGGAGAGGGATGGACTCCTCCTCGGATCAGTGGCAGGACGGTGCTTTACTTTCTCTTTCTGACTCTTCTTCTCTGATTGTTCAGAGCTCGTGAGGTTTCTGGACCCGTCGTCATGTTTACACCAACACCCCCGTGTGAATGCCTTTAAACTGAACTTTTATTTTGACACTTCCTGTGGACCAGACGCTGAACTCTGCCCTACATCCAACCACGGTGGTGTTGCATGGAGCTATGTTCCCTAAGCTTGATTTTCTCTTGTAACAGCCGGAGGGTTGATGGGAATCAGTTTTGTGACTATTTTGCACAGTTGAATCTGAGGGTGATGTTTTTAAATAGAGTAGAAATCTGTGTTTTAAACACTGGACCATGTGAGACAGGACTCAGCTGTTGGGGAGAAACTAAAACAACAAGATCACTAAGATGATTAAAGAGCTGAGTCATCACTTCTCTGAACAAACGTCTGAACAAAACCTGAAGGTCACAGTATTAAATGCAGCAACAACAAACGTTTCATTAAAATGTAGACTTTCCCTTTACTCACCTCTCCTGGTGTTAATTCATGATTAAACCACAGAAGTCGAGGTTGATGTTTGATTTAATTCACAGAATCACATGAAAAATCAAAGGAAAATAAATCAACCCTCCAAATTTTTATTTTATTTTAGTTAAGACTGAGACTTTCTTCTGAAATGACCTTTAATGACCTTGTACAGATTTTTACTGTCCTCCTCTCATTCTGTGAGTTTGTGTGTTCATGTACCTGCCAGGTGTGCTCATAGCTCTGCCTACACCACTCACTGTCCAATCACATTCAGAGTAGCCTGTTGTCAGATGTTAGCATGATGCTTAATGCAGTACTGGCCTGAATATAATACGACTGTTTGAACAAAAAGCAACATTATGAATAAAATGGAGACAGAAACATGTTTGAACATCAGTCATGTTGAATAAGTTTCCTCCTTTGTTGTTTGTTTAAAACCTGATTGTTTGTTCACAGTCGTTGACTTCCTGCCGTCCGTCATGCAACACATTCATTAAACCATGTCTCTATAGCTCCAACAGTCTTCACCAACGTTTCTAATAGTCATCAGTCAGCGAAAACCACAGACTGTAAATAAAGATGGATGTTGCATCTGTGACGTCACCCACAGGTTTCTAAAGCTCAGAGGGAGCTGCTCCACCGTCGCCATCTTGGCAGTGTCTGACTCTGCCCCGCTAAAACAGAAATGGTCAAAGAGGAGGGTTGCGTGATGAGCTGAGACTTAAGTGCATGTTCATCACTCAAAGAGGCCACGCCCTCAGTCTTCCATAACTGTAGTCCTTAATAAAATGTAAACAGGTGAGTTATATAAACAGGTGAGTTTTATAAACAGGTGTCATGAAGGAGGAAATTATCTCTAGAGACCAAAACAGTTTTTGTACCAGGCTGTAAACATGTTTATTTCTGCTGTAAAGTTGGACATTTTAACATGGGAGTCTATGGGGACTGACTCACTGTTGGAGCCAGACTCTAGTGGTCGTTAGAGGTACTGCAGCTTCCGGTTCTCCATGTTTCAGCCTCAGAGGTTGAGGCTTACTCTGGAGGTGACCCACAGTTCATCACAGTTACACACTTGTGCTTCGCAGTGTGGACATGACGTCTGTTAAGATGCTGTCAAAAGGAAACATCTGCTGCTGTGAATATTTGTCTTCAGATATAAAACGGCCAGTTTTTCTCAATGTAATTTCAGGACAGTATAGAACGTGTTTTCCATTCAATCATTCTGTTATATTATTAAAAGTTTTGTTCATTAATTTTCAAATGAATCACATTTATTCCCTCACTATGAACTCTTCTGTAGCTGCATGAGCTCTAGAGTTCATTCTGTTGTATTATTTTTATTATCAAATCACTTCTTTTTTTTTTAAATTTAAATCCTGATTTTTTTCTTTATTGAAATCTGCCGACACTGGCTGACACTGAAGATTTCATCATCATCATCATCGTCATCATCATCGTCAGTGTGCTGCTGTCTAATGATGAGTCCTAAAAGTTGCCTCAGAGATGAAAATGTGTCATGAATGTTTCTTTCCAGATGATGTTAAGAATGATTCCAGCGAGTTTTAGATCATTAATTCAGTTTGATTTAGTGTGATTTGTTTCTTTCAGTCACACTCAGAAGCTGAAGTTGAGTGATGGAGAGACAGGAAATGACAAATGATACACAAGTACAGACAAGCTGTGAAATGCATAGTGCCACCACAACAGCCCAAGACCAACCCAGCCACTGAGTCTAAATACAATGTTCATACAGTTATCCTATGAAATATAAAAGGCTGACCAGTGAAACAGCCAGTACATGTCAAATTAACCCCGACAAACAGAACACACGAGACAAAGTTCATATGTCAGGAAACAGGAAAGTATCACACGTCGTTCACAAGCTTCACAGACACATTGTGAGGCATCAAATGTTTTTATTATTTCACTCAATATTGTGATGATTCCATCATAGACGGACTCTGCGCTGGCGCCAAGCCCACCTGACATCGTACAGCCCGGACAGGTAGACAGTCAATCACAGCGCCTTCCGACCGACGAACATTTAAAACGCAAATGGATTTTGTCCATAGCGAGAGACGGAAGAACAGGATTTACCGTGAGGAGACGCAGTTCTCCCGTGTGTGCTTCGCACTTTGAGGCAAGTCAAGTCCCAAGTCTCTGATCCCAAGTCCAAGTCAAGTCTTAAGTCTCTTATGGTTGTGATGAGGGTCTATCATCAGGACATCTGGTCTGATTAGAACACTACTGACGTATCGAAGGAATTCAAAGCATGTGCTACAAAAAGATTCCTAAACAATTCGTAATCGTTGGTTTGAGGTTTTGGTGCTTGTAAAATATCTGTTTTTCTCTCTTTATCTAAGTGTCGTCCCTCTGCTGAAAGACAATAACCTAAATATTTTACTGTCTCTTTACAAAGCTGCAGTTTGTTTTTACTTGATGTCCTTGTTGTGCTAGGAACTTGAGCAAAGCTACTGAGTCCTCTTCACATGCTTGTTTTGTGGCTGAGGCCAAAAGAATATCATCAACATATAATAAAACCTGGCTTCCTTTTGTAGGTTGAAATTTTGCTAAATTTGCATAATCTGAGAGAATATTGTTGGACTTTCACAGTATCCCTGGGGAATGTGGATATAAGTGTGTCTTTTCATTTTGTAGGTAAATGCAAACCACAACTGTCTGTCTTTATGAACTGGACCAGAGAAAAAAGCATTACTGATGTCGCAGACAGTGAAATATCTATTTTCTGGTTTCAACTCCTTTAACAGTGTATGTGGATCTGTTGGTGCCCTCGGTACCACAGCTTTATTTACTGCCTGTAGAGCTTGTACCATCCTCCAGCCAGTAGAGGGTGCTGTTTCTTAACAGGGAATAGTGGTGTGTTGCATGGAGAGTCAGGACATTCAATTATGACTCCTGCCTTGATTAGGTCATTAATGATGGTTCTGTCCCTGCTTCAGCTTCAGCTTCAGGTTTTAATGGATATTGCCTTTGATGCGGTCTAAATGATGATTTCAGTGTTATGGAGACTGGTGCTACCCCTTTGATTAATCCCACATCTGCTGTCCCTTGTGACCATGATTTGGATGGAACTTCTTTTAACAGCTGTTCTTCCTTTTCTGTTAACACATATATTTCTCATGTTCTTGATTTTGATTCATGTGAGTGTGTGTTAGGTCTGGCATTGGTTACCCAGCTCAGTTTCTGGCTGTATGCTCTCAGACTGGGGGAGTACTGGATATTTTTACTTACATCTTCCCAATCTGAGGTTTGTTCACACTCTGTCACAAATGTCCCCACATCTGGCCAACGTGTTGTTTTTGGCTTTGATACAGACACATGTGGGGCTGAGAGGGATCTATACAGTTTCCTCATTTGTGGAGTTAGATTACATGCTGCTCCGCAAAATCCTGTTTTGTCCCATTAAAGGTTTGTCAGGGTCAGTTTTGTTTGAGAAATTTTGTAAAACTGTTTCTCACAGTCAGGATTTGGTCCTGTGGTGTGTTTATAATACATGGTGCAATGTAACTCAGCTGGTTTTATAAAGTCTGCTGTTGGAGGAGCACATGATTTTCCTTGTTCTGTTAGAGGAGATGTAACTGAGCTTGGGCCTGTACCTGCAGGATCTAGGCTGTACCAGTACTGTGGTGGTTTTACACTGTAAAACTAATGTCTCTGCACGTTTAACCCTGCGCTGTGCAACTAACCCACCATCACAGGGTACTACTGCTGTGTCTAATTCTGCCAGTAAGTCTCCTCCCAATAGGTTCACTGGACAGATGTGAGACAGGACTAATTTAATGTGTATCTGCTTATTTGTTTCCGGGTCTGTCACCAGTGTTGTTTGTGATAAAGCTTCTTTATGAACTTTTCCATTTGCTGATTTTACATAGATGACATCGGAGGATCTCATTATGTCTGGTACATCGTCAGGATGTACTACAGATCGTGAAGCTCCGGTGTCACAGAGAAAAGTTACTTCACTTTCTCCAATTATTAGAGAAACTTCTGGTTTTATTTCCTGATTTAACATTAAATCAATATGTTGTAAGTTCAGTGTTTCACTATCTTCTCCTGCACTCTCTGTTTCTGTGTGTGGTGCAAGTTTTGTCTGACCTTCCTCTAGTCATGCTGTCCAGTCGTCACGCCCCCCCCTCCTTCCTCGGGGTCTGTGTTTTCTTTCTTTGCAGCTACGTGCCCAGTGGCCCTTACTACCACAGACGTAACCGGCATCCTCATCATCTTGTGGTGCACGCCCTCTTCCTTGTCCACCAGTTCTTCCTCCCCGGCTCCGCCCCCTTCCTTGTTCTGTCTGAAAGTCCACAGCCTCTCCTCCCTCATCAGTAAACACAAAGCCTTGCCCCCTCTTCTGCTTTTTCTTATTCTTAAAATGGCTTTCAGCATGTTTACAATGTTCTAAAACACTAGTCAAGCGTCCAGTACGATAATCTATCATGTATTTCATTACGAAGCTACTGATTTGAGGTTGGACTCCACTGAGGAGAGCATTTTTGAGCTTCGTACGGACTGTCATTAGCCATGTCCGCAAGTGGAGACACTCTGCTATGTGTATCAAAGATCTCTTTAAGTCTAGAATAGTAATGCTCTACGTCCTCATCCTCTTTCTGAACACATCTATTCACCTCAGTCCAATCTGTTCTTGCTTGATATTTAATCACAATTCTCTGCAATCAATCATTTACTCTCACTCTCAATTCAGCGGAGTCATGCAGCAACGGAGTAACGTTTCCCGCATTTGGGTTCCAATCTCCGCTGATCAAACACCAGTCTGGTCCCTTCACTTTTCTTATTGCCCTTTCAAGTTCTACTCCATTACATCCGTAACTTGCAGATTTTGTATCTGGGTTTGGAATTCGCCTGGTTTTGTTTTTGGATGTGGTATGTCTTCAGTTGCCTTCGCTACGTCCTCATTAGTCCAGGGTCGGTATACAAACATTGTTGGATGTGCCTCATCCCCATGTGGATTTGGCACTTCGATTAGTGGGAGTGTTTCTGTCTCTTGTATTGGATAGGTTTGTGGATTTTTATTTTGGTCTACAATTCTCCAAACAGACCCTACTCTCCCTGATCTTAATTCTCTCCCTTCATCCTTTTTCTGCATTTTTAAGGGGGTAACTGTGGGTGCGGCTGCCGGTGGTGCTGTTGGATTTGTCTGTTCTAACTGCCTTAAGTCATGGTCTGGGTAAGGTGCAGGATTTAGCACTGGTCCCAGAGCAATGTCTGCTCTGTGGCTTCTTCTCACTATTACATTGTCATCTTCTCTGTCTGTCAAAGTCGTTACTTCAGTCTGTGTCTCTGTCTGTGTCTCTGTCTTGTTACTGCCGCCACTCTGGCCTTTTTTGTTGTGTTTAATTTTCCTGTCTGCCAGGCTGCCTGCTGAGCGGCCGTCCACCCGGATGCTCCACCCTCTCTGGCCTGATTGGTGCGGTCTGTTTGCAGCTGGCCAATCCCTGCCGCCCAATCAGTCAGTCCAGGCAGCTGACTGTTAGTGGCAGCTCGCCTCTTTGCTGAAAGAATATTTGTCTTGTGTGAACAGCAAGATAGCAGAGGGTGGTCGCTTGTTTTGTGACAGTTTTGTTTGTTGTGTTTTACTCTTGGTAATCTTTGAAGCCTGGAAGTGGGGTCAGGTTTAGATTTTACAATTAGACTGATTTTGCTGATTCCTCCACTTGCAGTCATTTGTATTGTTACACACACTAGGTGCAGGGGTGCTGTTCCTGGTGTGTTTTTGGTTCTTTAGTCGGCTTTGGTAGCCAGTTTTGTTTTTCCTTTTACTTTGAATTAGGTAAATAATTTTACTGATTAGCTCCTAGAGAGTCCTCCTTTTGTTATATTCTGTTTTTGATTTGGACAGCACCCACCGGCCTCCTTCCTTGGTTTGTGTTTTTGTCCTGGTAAACCATTATTTTTACAATTTATGTTACAATAAACTACTTCATACCTAATACCAACTGGGTTTTGTGTTGCTTCCCTTTCCCCTGTGAGCCGGGTTGTAACAGTCCTTATTCCTTCTTGCCTCCTCCTGGATTCTGCTAACCAGTTTTTTGCTTGTATAAGACCCTCATTTCTACTCTTTTTAGGTTTTCCCTTAGTTTTTTCTTCTATTTTCTTCGCCAACTCCTGACAGTCCCTTGTTACCAGTTTTCCTGAAAATCCATATTTCTTTTCCCACTTTCTTAAGAATTTTATGTGATCCTGGTCCCTAGTGAACATTAATTTTACATCTCCAGTGATTGGACCATTGTTTTCTTTAAAGCAGCAACTACTGCAATTCCCCATTTTCTTATATGTGGCCAACCAGTTTGTGTGGAGTTCACCTGAGCAACTGGTCCTGTTTGATGAGCACTGCTTCAGTTATCACCGTGAGGTTTCCCTCTCTGTTACTCATCAAGGCACCTCACTCAGAAAATATTCTATCAATTCCCTGTTGCAACTTTTTTTTTTACTTTTATATATTTTTTATTTTTTTATTTTTTTATTAGTAAACCCAGTTTACTGTTTCATAATTCCCTGAACTATTTTAGGCCTTCTCTTTAACGTGCGGCACAGAGTTATTTATTCCTGTAGTCTTCTCACACAGACTTTGGACTCACCCTATTTTATAGTCTTTACCTTGACTCTCCTACCTTATGATTCAGACATCCTGGTTTCTCTCTGTTCGTGGATCTCGTCACCTTCCCACAGTCCAGCAGATCCTGGCCTCTTTTTAACAGCAATTCTCTATGCTGGAGGGCTTTTAGTTCAGGAGTCCCCGTGCACGGTTCAGGTCCTGTCCTGGACAGTAGGAGAGGTTGTTGAGATCCGGCTCGAAGGACCAAGTTGTCAGGAAAATTATCAAATAAAACTCAGGAACACCGTCTGAAAATTATAAGAGTAGGATATTTATTCTTGCAGCAAGGGAACAAGTTACACTCAAGAGCTTGCAATGCAAATGTTCAACGGATACAAGATTCACACAGAATTTTATACATAGAATACGTGAGACCTGCATCGTTGCTGAAATGAGACTAGACATAATAGAGCCTTATCATAGTTAATGTTTTGGTGTAGCGGCCTGGAGGAACAGCGAAGGTCACTGCGCTCCTCTCTGTCTTAAACATGAACACAATAATGGAAAGTTCAATTCAGGATAATACAGTCTCCCTTTAAGATGGTTATGTTAATCATAAAGTATCACAATTTTTCCAACAATGAGTTACCACTGTGTGTTGTGACTTGCACTGCTGGACTGAATGTAATCATGTGATTTATGCTAAATGAAAAATTAATTTAAAAAAATGTCTGGAAGTGATCATCACTTCTGGATCCTCTGAGACACTTCTGTTGTCATTAGGTGTAATTGATTCATTGAGTTTGCAGTGCGTGCAGTTCTCAGGGACACTGTAAAAATATAATTTTACAAAATAAAATTAACAGTAATTGTATTGACAAAACATTTGCCACCTAAGATTCAATATATACTAGTGTAACAGAGTTAGAAATTACCTCTGCAAAATACATATACTGGTGTTATATGTGTGTGTGTGAAGCCATCTACTGGGTTAATAGTAATTATTATATTATTGTGTTTAATAGTGTAAAATCATCTTTGATACAGTCGGTAGCATTTTAACTGTAAGTACTAGTAACATGTTCTAAGAAAGTTACAGATGTTTATGTACAGGAATAGTAACTTTATTCACAAGTAGCGCTTAAAGTTGTGTGTTAAGCTAATGCTAGTTAGCTTTAGCCTCACACGTGCTGGCCTGTAATGTTTTGTCTGTGTTGTTTTGGTGTAATGTTTTCTTGTAACTATTTTGTTTAGCCATTAGTTGCTGATTTTGACACCAGGTAGGCTCTTGTTAGATGTGAGTTTCAAATAATAAATTGTTGTTTATTGTAAATGTAAAAGAAAAAATCTCTCATTGTTCAGTGCTCTACAGAAAATCACACATATTACCATTGTATGATCACATGATTTATACTGAGATGTATAGGAAAAGACTGAAAGTATTTTAATCTGAAGTTGTATTTTATATTAGTCTTTGTTAAAGTTTCAGCAAACAAACCTACTCCAGACCAGGACCCAGCTGTGAATCCAGCTGTGCACACCATCACTGTGTTCATGTGCTCACTGAGTTTCAGGAGATTTTAATGCTGAAATTCCTTCACATGACTCATGAACAACAGTCAGAGCAACTACATTCAGCATCTGAATGAAGTGGTGAATGAAATGTCAGTGAACAGAGGAGGTGAATAAATGAAATGTTAAATAGATGAATAATCAGAAGAGTTTAGAAGAGTTCAATATTTGAGGTTGTGTTGACCTTAAAATATCTCAGATCTTGGCTCCAGTTCTGCAGCAAACTGTGTGTGACAATTTGTAATTGTACATCTTATCTTATCTTACCTTGTCTTATCTTACCTTGTCTTATCTTACCTTATCTTATCTTACCTTGTCTTATCTTAGGAGTCTGGCCACTCTAAAGGGTCACCTGGTGAATATAAGGGGTCGCCAGATGCTTGGATTCAGTTTTTAAACTTTAGCCTAATGTTTGATTTTTAGTGAAATGTTGGATCATTTGAACAGCCAATGAAATTGGGAAGTTTAAAATCAAAGTCAGAAAAACTTTATCATTCATCACAAAGGGGTGGGAAGCAGTTATCAGTAAGGGTGTGGCAAATGTAGAAATTTTATTTTCACTTTCAGATTTGTAGAGTGAGGTTTCAGGGAAATGGTGTGACTTCTTGTAAAGTCATTAACTGTAGTTTGTGTGTGTGTGTCATTACAATATCAGTCTATAGAAGTGATGTGTTCAAAATAATGCTGCTCAAGAATGTTCACTGAGTACATGTGATAAAATAAAGAAATGTTAATTCTGTTCTTAATTCATTGTTTTTTCTTACAAAATAACAAAAAGTACAAGTTCCATTGAAGTACTGGGTCGATAAATCAGTAAAAGTACCATTAAAATCTTAACAATACCCATCTCTAGTTGTGTGGCATCAGGCAAGTTTAATTAATTTTCAACTGTTTCATTCTCTTTGATCTCCTCTGTTGCCTCTTAAAAAGTGCTGTAAGAGATGTCGGCACTAACCCAATCATACTCCAGACAATTGAAATGATGTGTTGTAGAAAACTGTGTTCACTTAAATCTGCCGAAACTGGTTGACACTGAAGATTTCATCATCGTCATCATCATCGTCAGTGTGCTGCTGTCTAATGATGAGTCCTAAAAGTTGCGTCAGAGATGAAAATGTGTCATGAATGTTTCTTTCCAGACGATGTTAAGAATGATTCCAGTGAGTTTTAGATCATTAATTCAGTTTGATTTAGTGTGATTTGTTTCTTTCAGTCACACTCAGAAGTTGAAGTTGAGTAATAGAGAGACATGAAATGACAAATGATACACAAGTACAGACAAGCTGTGAAATGCATAGTGTTATAGTATATATAGTGTAATTGAATTGTGTAAACTATAATTAGACTATAACATTACATGATTCTTGTAAAGTGTGACATGGCCATATGTGATGATGTCTGCAGATGGGTTTTGGTGGGTCAGACTGAGTCTAAAGTCCAGCCATGATTGTTATTCCTACGCCGCCCCTGATGTCTGATAAGTGTTGGTTATAAAGTCTGAATGTGCAGTAACTTTGTGCTCAGACCTGAGCGTTTCATGGTTCCTTCAACAACAGGAAAGGTAAGTGAATTGATATATTTATTTCTTCAGATGGACGCAAATCATAGCAACTTAGCTTGTCATTAATATCTCAGGACATAAAATGATGGTTTAGTAATTAGAATCTGTGAGAAAATCTGCAATACCATACCTAAAAGAATAACTGCTCAACACTGAAACTCACTCGTGTCTGATAAGGACAGACTGACTCCTCTGATCAGATGTTTGGGTTAAAACAGGTTATTGCTTGTTATAAGTTATTAAATCTTGTTTATTTTTACTATGTATTGTAAATGTTTGATTTAAAATCTTGTTCATGTATGAATGTATGTGGGTACCAGAAATAAACTGAGAAAAATAAACCAGGAAATGCAAAATTCTTCAACTTGAAGGTTTTCTAAAATACAGGGACATTCGGTTTCAGTACATCCTATATCTGTGATTAACCCATTAATATGAGGCACATAAAACACAAATGAATTAGTATTAGTAATTGATAGTCCTTGCATGTATTTGAGATTTCATCATCGATGTGTTGAGCTGCTTCTTTTCCTCTGAATGGATGTTTCCAATTTGGCTTCATTTGCTCTACACAAGTCAGTAAATGAAATTCAAAACACAAACGACTTGTGTTCATTTGCCTGTTGCTTGATGTCACACAATTTACAACCTACTACACCCATGGTATCATCTAATATTACTGAGCTGGATGTTTGGCTGACTGCTGCATCATATTCTCATCTATGAGTTTTGCGTTTTGTGATTTATGTGAATTGCAGCTGCAACACTGCAACTTCCCTTTGAAGATCAATAACATACTCTGTCTAAAGCATCGTAGGACTATTTAATTAGTTAGAGGTTCTAATAAAGTAAATTTTGTGTTTGTCTTCCAGTTGAAATTTATGGACACCATGGCCTCATCTGATAATGAGACCATAGAGACTGCAGCCCTGGGAAGACCGTTCCAGCTCGGCATGCTGTATGACTCTCGGAAGGATGTTCTTATTCCAGGTAGGACCTGATGGATGTGTTGAGTGTCTCAGTGAATCTTAACATGAATACACAAATAAATAAACTAATACACAGTTTAAAAAGTATTGTGACACATACTTCAGAAACTCATTTACGTATCATTCGGAAAACATAATGCTTAATGTTAGACAAGTGAGTTTAAACTGTAGTATTTCAAGTCTTTGTTGATTAACATTGTATCATTGATTTGTCAACAGGCGTAACTCTGTGGGATCTTGATCAGCTACAAAATAATACAAGTGTACAACCTCAACATAACACTGAATTTAATGTTACCACATCAGATTCGATTGAGGAGAAGTCAAATTTATTAAAGATCTCTGGCTCTCTTAAGTTGAGTCTCTTGGGAGGACTGGTGAATGTGGGAGGATCAGCAAAATATTTCCAAGACACAAAGAAATCTCACAAACAAGCCAGGATGACTCTTCAATACAAAACGACAACAAAGTTTGAAACATTCACGATGTCTCACCTGGCTCATGGACAGGTATCTCATCCCAATGTGTTTGAGGACAACCCAGCCACTCATGTTGTCACAGCCATCTTGTACGGCGCTGGTGATTACTTTGTGTTTGACAGAGAATCATCATCAGAGGACGATAAGAAACAAGTGGAGGGGGAGGCGAACCTCACCTTCAATAAGCTGAAATTCCTCACAGCAAATGCTGAGGCATCACTCAACATGAACGAAGAAGAGAAAGCAGCAGTTGAAAAATTTAGCTGCACATTTCATGGAGACTTCAAGTTACCTTCCAACCCAACGTCCTTCAACGAGGCTGTGAGTGTTTACAGAAACCTTCCCAACATGCTGGGAGAGAATGGAGAACATGCTGTTCCACTCAGGGTGTGGCTCTACCCTCTGGTGAGGTTGGATTCAAGAGCAGCAAGACTCCAAAGAGACATCAGCAATGCTCTCATCAGAAACTCATCAGAAACAATCGAGAGTCTAAACCAGATAGAGATGAGATGCAGTGACATACTGAAAGACATCACAGCAACAACATTTCCTGCCATGGAAAAGAAAGTTCAGGATTTGATGCAGATGTGCAAACAGTACAAGCTTGACTTCATGCAGAAGCTTGGTAAAGTGCTTCCTTCAATCCGAGGGGGTGGGAAAGAGGAGAGTGCCCTGGAGGACATCCTTAAGGCACATGAGAAGTCACCATTCAATAACAAAGACCTGAATCAGTGGCTAAAAACCAAGGGGAGGGAATCAGATACACTGAAGTCCTTTATGAAGCAACTGGAGAAACTAGGTGTGAAGATGGACGACAAGCTGGATGACCTCTTGTCTGATTTAGATGTCAGAAATGTGGTGTGCTTTTCATTTACCTCAGTAAACCAGCCTGACAGTTTCCTGGTCAAACTGTCCAATCATCTGAAACCAGCAGGAATGGTGGACACTGCTGGAGAATCCTCTGATCTACAGACCAGAAACACAGAGTGGCTCTCCACTGATACCAGACAGACAATGAGGAAACAACTACAACTGTTTGAAGAACTGAAGAAGTTGAGCTCCAGTGATGACACCAAATTCATATCTGCATCAAAATACGATGGAAGTCATCCTGGGGCATGTATTTTCATATATGAGGAAGGGTCTGATGAACCAGTCTACTTTGTTCCTCCATCAAAACCTTCCAGCCCAACAGCTACTGCTGTGTCATATGACAGCATAACAGTTAGAGTGTCTGAACCAGCCTCTGCCACTGTAGAGAACAGAGTAGAATACAGAATCAAACAGAAACAGGACCATCAGTGGGCATCGCAACCACTGATGAAGAACCAAGATGCAGTAACTCTGTCAGGACTCAATTCAGACACAGAGTATGAGATCAGAGCCACAGCTGTGGGCAAACTCAGCTACGCTGTCAGCAGTGATGTCTGCAGTGCTGTAACCCTCACAGCGGCTGGTCCACCAACTCAGGTAAAAGACACTGAAGTGAAAGCAAACTCTATCACTCTGACATGGAGCGTCCCGTCTGTCCAAAAGTGTGAGTCTGTTAAAGGATACATCATTGAGTTCAAAGAAGAGAACAGCAATGAATGGCAGAGCAAAAAGACAGGGACAGAGGTGTACACATTCACTCTGAACGACCTGAAACAGGATACGATCTACTCCATCAGGATGTGCACAGATGTTGGTGTTGGAGTCAGTCTGCCTGGTGAAGAACTCAAGATTAAAACTAAGAAAGAACCACTGGATAAAAAGGAGTTCACTTTGCTTCCAGGTAGTCCACCAGTCTATCTACTTAATCTGAAACCAGCAGGAGTTCGTCAGTTGAACAAAAAGGTTTTTGGAAAGGCACCAACCAAAAACCCAGCAAACAAAACCATCATGGTTGTTGGAGCCACTGGATCTGGTAAGACCACCCTCATCAACAGCATGATCAACTACATTCTAGGAGTCGACTGGGATGACAACTGGAGATTTAAACTGATAAATGAAGAAACTAACAAAACACAAGCGTGCAGTCAGACCTCAGAGGTGACAGCCTATCAGATTTACCACACAGACAGTTTCCAAGTTCCTTACTCCCTCACAATCATCGACACTCCAGGGTTTGGAGACACGAGAGGAATCAAACAAGACAAAGAAATCACAGAGAAAATCAGAGAGTTTTTCTCAGTTAGGGGTGGAATTGACAGCATTGACGCAGTGTGCTTTGTGGTACAGTCTGCTTTAGCCCGTCTGACACACACACAGAGATACATCTTTGATGCCATCCTCTCCATTTTTGGGAAGAACATTGCCAGCAACATCATGGCTCTGGTCACCTTTGCTGATGGCAAATTACCCCCAGTCCTGGAGGCAATCAAAGCTGCAGAGATACCATGTGCTAGAAAGACAGATGGGTCTATTCTCCATTTCAAATTCAACAACTCTGTGGTTTTTGCCAAAAATACAGGAGCCAAGAATGATGAGGACAACTTTGATCAAATGTTCTGGAAAATGGGGAAAGTCAGCATGAAGACATTCTTCACTCATCTAACCACCATGCAACCCCAGAGTCTGACCCTGACAAAGGAGGTTCTCCAAGAGCGTAAACAGCTTGAGGCGACTGTTCAAGGGGTGCAGCCAATGATACGAAAAGGTTTGTCAAAACTGGAGGAAATAAACAACACAAAAGCTGCACTACAAAACCACGAGACCCACATGAAGGAGAATGAGGACTTTGAATATGAAGTAGAAATTGACCAATCTGAGAAGATTGATATTGAACCAGGAAAATTTGTCACCAACTGCCATGGGTGCAACTATACCTGCCATTATCCTTGTCAGATACCAAGAGATGAGGATAAAGACGGGTGTGCTGCAATGGAAAATGGAAACTGCACAGTGTGCACAGGAAAGTGTGTATGGAGTGACCATTTCAACATGACGTACCGATGGGACACAAAACGTGTAACAGAGAAGAGGACGTATCAGGAACTGAAGAGTGAATATGAGGCAGCGCTGGGAAAGAAGATGACTACAGAGAAAATCATCAAACAACTGGAAGTAGAATATGAGCAGGTGCAGGGGAAAGTTGTACAAACCATGGGAACGTTAACTACATGCCTGAAACGTCTGAGAGAGATTGCACTTCGTTCAGATCCTTTGTCTACTCCAGATTACATTGATCTCCTGATACAGACAGAGGAACATGAGGCTAAACCTGGATTTAAGCAGCGTATTAAAGAGTTACAGAGTGTAAGAGAGGGAGCAGTTCTTTTGAAGAAGGTGGCAGAGGGAATCGATCTCACTGGAAAAGAAAAGTCACAACTGGAGAAGATGAAGTCCACTGTCAAGGGGATATTCAACAATGTGAGCAGTTGGTTCAGTAAATGATAACTTCTGATACCAGATCATGTGAAACAATCACCAGTAGACACAGTTCATCAGTGTCTCTGTAGTAGATAACAGTAATTTTAGCTCCTCTATGTAAAGCCCTGTTAGCTGTGCTTGCTAATAAGATAAGTCTCAAAGTCTTTAAACATTATGAGTTTCATCACATGATCCTTTTATTTTCTTGAATTTATATGAAGATAAATATAAAACACAGCAATGAAACTTACCTGATGATTAACTTTGTTATTTTCTTCTTCAGTTTCATTATTAGATTTTTAGATTTTAAAGGTCCGATGAAACATCTCCTCATTGATTAACTGGAAGATTAATTCATGCATTTTTATCTCATAAAGTATAAGAGTGAAATTAAATAAATAATTATGTATTTGTTTTTGGATAGGATAATTATATGGTTGTAATTATGTTGATGTTAACCATGTCATCAGTTTATCAGTTTTTCTTTTTACAGTTTTGCTCTAATTTTGCTTTGAATTTTTCATTTCTATACAAATGTATTATTGTGCCATACATAACTGTCATATTGTAATGTTAGTTTTTTTCTATAAATTTTCTTCGTCCAATCCACCAATAACTCAGACAATTATTTTTTAATTAAAGTGTGTTAATGTAAGTTTAAATGAAGTTTTAAAACTCGTTTGTGAATGAACACCATGTTCAAGCAGCTTCTGTTGAACCTGAGTGTTAATATCCATCAGCTCTTTGTGGGATTCTGGTTGGATTTTACCACACTGTAGATGCTGATATCTAAAGAAAGGGACTAATAAACATATGGACACAGAGTTAATGATGAGTTATCACTGTGTGCTGTGACTTGCACTGCTGGACTGAATGTAATCATGTGATTTATGCTAAATGAAAAATTAATTTAAAAAAATGTCTGGAAGTGATCATCACTTCTGGATCCTCTGAGACACTTCTGTTGTCATTAGGTGTAATTGATTCATTGAGTTTGCAGTGTGTGGAGTTGTAACTGTAAAAATATAATTCACAATAATATTATTTTTACAATTATTATTATTGTTTTACACCATAAAATAAACGGTAATTGAGTTTACAATACATTTGCCAATAAAGATTTAATATATACTAGTGTAACAGTTAGAAATTACCTCTACAAAAGACATATACTGGTGTTATATGTGTGTGCATGTGGAGCCATCTAGTGGGTTAATAGTATAACTGCAGCGATAGGGTATCTCCACTCATCATACGTGCCTCAGAAAAGAAAAATACTTTTGAGCTGCAACTATCATTATTATTATTATCATTATATTACTGTCTTTAATAGTGTAAACTAATCTTTGATACAGTCGGTAGCATTTTAACTGTAAGTACTAGTAACATGTTCTAAGAAAGTTACAGATGTTTATGTACAGGAATAGTAACTTTATTCACAAGTAGCGCTTAAAGTTGTGTGTTAAGCTAATGCTAGTTAGCTTTAGCCTCACACGTGCTGGCCTGTAATGTTTTGTCTGTGTTGTTTTGGTGTAATGTTTTCTTGTAACTATTTTGTTTAGCCATTAGTTGCTGATTTTGACACCAGGTAGGCTCTTGTTAGATGTGAGTTTCAAATAATAAATTGTTGTTTATTGTAAATGTAAAAGAAAAAATCTCTCATTGTTCAGTGCTCTACAGAAAATCACACATATTACCATTGTATGATCACATGATTTATACTGAGATGTATAGGAAAAGACTGAAAGTATTTTAATCTGAAGTTGTATTTTATATTAGTCTTTAGTAAAAGCTTCAACAACAAAAATACTTCTGAGCTGGAGATGCACGCTGCAGTAACTTGACACACTGTTGATGGTGATTTGTTGCTGAACCAGAGAGAACAAGTTCTGTGTGGCCGCACAGTCCTTCCTGCATCATTGCCACTTCAGGACACATCACCGTCGACAGACTGAGACCAAGGTTTTATAGGAGCGTCTCACACAGCGTGATGTAGCCTCTACCGGTTTCTATAGTAGGGATGGGCATTTTCAGTTTTTTCAATATTCGAGTACTCTCATTACCTTATGAACGAGTACTCGATCACTCCTGTAAATTATATCTATGTGTGTGTGTGTTATATATTATATATATATATATATATATATATATATGTATGTATATATTTTTTTTTTTACCATACAAAAAGAAAGACCAAGCCTGCTCTTCGGCTGTCAGAGAACATTTCTGTCTAATACTTTCACATTTATGTAAATAAACCAAGTGCAATTTAAAATGCAATTATTGAACAACAGCCACTTTATGGACGTCGGGACTTTATTGGTTAACATGTAACTCTCATTCAACAGCCTCAATCATAAATTCAGGGGAAGGGGGACGTTTGGACTGACTTTTAGTTTGAGTTTAGAAGGATCAAAGTACGAGCAGTAAATCAATCCAGTGACATTCAGAGGTAGGTTTTTTTCTGCTGCAGCTCCAGGCACTGACTGTTTCTGTTTGTCATGAGGGAAGTGAATGAGGCTCTTTGAGCAGCGAGCGCCAGCTGTGACTCTGCTGCGTTACTCCACACCAGTTGAACGGAGGTTTTTGTTTGGGCTTGACAGCAGAGCTGAGTGAGGTTCAGAGGGAGAGCCGGGCTCAGGAGAGAAAAGCTGCTGTGTTGTTGACGCCTGAATGCAGCTCATCACTAAGAGGTTACTGCAGTTCATCCAGAGGAGACTGAGGAAAACAAGCAGGCTGTAAACGCCTCATCCAGCATTTGTTACTCTTCTTCACTGTCGATGAAAGTCCCATTTATTTTAATATGTTGAATACTTTCAGTACATTTCTATTCAACTCCATTCTACTCAGATACTTTTACTGTGTAGTACCTTGTTAGTACTGTGTAGTGTCAGTACTTTGTCAGCACTTTGACTTCCTCCTCCCCCTCTCTGATGGTCTGTGGTTTGTGTACAGTCATGTTATGTATGTCTGTTGTAGTGATGATGATGATGATGATGATGATGTCGTCATGAGTCACTGTTGCTAGGTCAGCCCGAGCTCTGAATGTTTCCATAGTTACACAATCACCTGGATGAGTGATACTGTGACACTGTAACTACATGTAGTATTACTGTCCAGTCTGTGTGACAGACTCTGTCCTGTGAGTCCCAGACTAGAGACCTGGACTTAGTGGCATGGCTTAGTTCACAGCTGAACTTAGCGATTCAGCTGTGAGCTACAATAACCACTAGATCCACTGGATCAGACTGAAACACACCTTTAGATGACAGTAGCAGCAGTAAACGTCTCTTAAACTCAGGGCCTGTCCTGTCTCATGGTTTTGCGCTGCTTGTCTCTCCTGTGCTGAAAGTCTCTTGTGAGATCTGCTGTTGGTTACGGACAGGATAGGTTGTGTGCGTAGTGGGGGAGACGTCTCATCTGGCTGCTTCCTGTCTGAACAAGTTTTAGGATGATTCTTCTGAACTGACAGTAAACATATCAAATGTGCAGTATAGATGAAAATATCTAAAAATAACTTTACACTAATCTTCAACATATTTACCATTAACTGACGACACCATGACAATGTAGAATCGTGTATTTTCAGCCTCAGTGTTGTTCACCTTTACTGGCTCATAGTCAGGTCTGCAGTTGAAGCACAGGGGAGAAGCGGGAACTTCGGTCTTCAGGAGTTGTAGCACAGACACAGCACTGCTGTGTTCAGAGCTACACTGCTAACTAACTAGCTAGCTCTCTGCTTTGATCGCCAGCCTCGCTTCCCTCCGTCTCCCCCGCTACGCACACAACCTATCCTGTCCGTAACCAACAGCAGATCTCACACAGAGAGGACCCATCAGTGTCATTAGCTCGTTTACTTGCTACTGCTGCCTCTCGGCGCGAAAGCTGAGTCGAAATGAGACGCTCTCTTTGCCCGCCTTTACCGTTGAAACGCAAAGCGCGGCTCCTGTCGCCTAGCAACCTGGACAACACGTAACTTTTCACAAGTTAAGTCTCTTGGTTTTAACAATTGTACCGTTAACTGTTGAACTGAGCTGAAAAACAATCCTTACATTAAACAGTGTAATCCTCAGACTATCTGTCAGTGTCGTTTGCTGGCATTATATTTTCATTGCCGGCGCGCAATGAATCTTGGGATATATTGGACCACGAACCAACAGCTGGATCCTTCATTGTCCAGGAAAACAGGGACGCATTTCTCAGCCGCACATGTAGGATCCTTCGAAACGGGACAGCTAGCTCTTGGCTATCGCTAATCAGCAGGATTGTCCTCAGCCTCCAAACTAAACTGCTGACCTCTCCGTGACAAGCTCCGGCCATGGTCAACGGGACACCGTCACTCCCGCGAAAATGACAGAAACTATAGATACAACAGCTGGAAGTCAAGATAACTGTCAGAGACAATACCCTGCCGCCACAAGATGGCGGCAAATGACATGATGAATAAAACAGGCATCAGCTCCTTTCTGAGACAGAAGCTGCTCTGATATCAGATGTGAGGAGAGAGATCACCTCACTTCAGTATTGTTTTAATTTATGTATTTTTAGTTTACTCCTGAGCATCATCACGAGACTTCAACATAGTTAAATCTGGTTTAATGCGAGTTTGATGTTGAAGTGATTCCAATTCTATATTTATTAAATTAAATAAGATTGTTTTACTAAACTAGAATAGATATACAAGTGTGTGTGTGTGTGTGTGTGTGTGTGTGTGTGTGTGTGTGTGTGTGTGTGTGTGCGTGCATTTTGTATATTTTGTGTTACTTATCTCGTGTCAGAGCGGGACAGCACGAGCCTGGACACGACGGACCACTGACTGCAGCCAAAAGGAATGATCGAACCGGAAATTACAATGCGTACTTTCAAAATTAAAGCCTCCTAATCTGGGGCAGTTCTGAATCTGAGCCACACTGAAGTACAAATACACAAAACCTGGACGTCTCTGTCCATAGGACAAAAACTCAACATGTGGAGGAGACATGAAAGAATTGTTAAACCAATATTAATATAATATAATATAGTTAATCTAATGATTTTCATCTAATTTTGCTGAACTTATTTCTGTGACTAGAATCAAAAGTCTGAACTGTAAAAACTAAGATTTAATGAGAAGCATCGAGCTTATTAATGTTTCAGCGACACATTTTGTCTGTGAAATGACACATGTTCAGGTCATCAA
Organism: Seriola dumerili; assembly: GCF_002260705.1. NCBI lineage: Eukaryota > Metazoa > Chordata > Actinopteri > Carangiformes > Carangidae > Seriola > Seriola dumerili. Next base: position 47,572 of record NW_019175105.1, read on the forward strand.
TACAAACAAATAATTTTTCTTCTTCTACAGGATTTTATTCTGAAACTGCTCTAACACCTTCACTTTGGTAAATTAAATTCTCAACAGATGTAACTGAGCAGTAAACTGAATATGAAACATATTTTTATTTATTCATTCACTTATTGATCAGCTATTACGACAGACAGTCTGAGACTATCACAAATATTCAAGGACCTCAGTGTAGGCCTAAATAAGGTCATGATGTCAGGGCGTTTCCATGTTGAATTCATGAGAACTGGAGTTCAGTTCAGTCAAATTAATCATCAGTCAATCACTTCTCTGGCTGAAGCAGAAGAAACACTGACAATGAAAAATCTGAGTCAAGTTACTGAGTCAGTTAGTGAGTACATCTGCTGACGTAAAACAATTTATTCATGCCCACGTGGTCAGGGACTTTATTTTGAAGCGTCGCTACCGGAAACAGTCAGTGAGCTCTATGGGGAGTTGACTGAGTTGTTTAGTGTTGAAGTTAAAGTTTGTCTGTCGCTGTGTGTATGTGTGTATGTGTGTGTGTCTGTGAATGTGAGTGTGTGTCGGTGCTGGTCGGTTCTCTCCGGACACAAACGGAAACATGTCCCCGCTGCTGCTACTCCTGCTCGGCCTCCTCTCCCTGGTCCTCTGCGTCCTCCGCGGCAGGAGCAGGTCAGTGTGAGTTGGTGTGGAAACACTGAAGTCTGGAGTGTGTGTGTGTGTGTGTGTGTGTGTGTGTGTGTGTGTGTGTGTGTGTGTGTGTGTGTGTGTGTGTGTGTGTGTGTGTGTGTGTGTGTGTGTGAGAGAGAGAGAGAGAATCTGGTCCGTGTCATGTCAGGTTGATCAATAACCGTTACTTCTGTTCCCTTATTATTACAGATCAATCAGCTGATGATATTATGGATGAATAGTTTGTGTTAATTGCCAGAGAGTTTGATGACTGACACAGTTGCTGCTGTTTTATTTTTCTGCTATAGACTTTTTCTTGATTGATTGATTGATTGATTGATTGATTGATTGATTGATTGATTGATTGATTGATTGATTGAGGAGGTGCAGTGAACAATATTTACTCTCCTCTGAATAAATGTCAGAAGCCTGAACTGAGCCTGAGAAATGATCAAATCAATGATTGACCTATTGATCGACATATTGATTGATGGCTGTAGTCCAGCAGCAGCAGGTTACAGGTGAGCTGACCTGAGACAGGCGTTGGACACTTTGCTGCTGAACATCTGGATCACAGCTGGTAACTGTGAATGAGAACCTCTGAACTGGTCTGGATCGGGTTCTGATGTGAGTTCTGAGTATTCATGATTCTGACACAGTGGTGTGAGCAGGGGCAGGAACATGTTGGTGAGGACTCTGTGGATCCCTGTAGGTCCCGGTGGATCCCTGTAGGTCCCGGTGGGTCACTGTGGATCCCCACTATTCATTATTTCATGGAACCAACCAGGACTCTAGATCTGGACTGGTGAGTCCAACAGTTCTCTGACCTGATGAACAGTTTGAGTCTCTCTGGTTCCACAAGAGTTTCTATTTTCCTAGTTTTTCTCTGACAGTGAACTCACCATGTTTGTGTCTGTCACTAGGACAGAACCGACTGTTAGATGACCTATCAGGTGTATTGACTGATCAGGGCCTGTATTCACAAGGCATTTTATCTTACCACTAAGAGTTCTCCTAAGTCACGCTAAAAGCTAAGAGTGCGACTCCATTACTATGGCTTACATCAGTTTTCATGGACGAGCTCCCCCACAGCGATTGGTTGATGAAACACCATCTGTGCCGGTGAAAACGCATGATTAACATCTGACAGTAATAATAAAAGAAACACTAAGAAATAAACAAATACAAATTAAATAATAACGGATTAGGAGCTGTTAACAAAAGTAGTTCATTCTCCAAAATGCATCTGTGTGATGAAGTTTGTGTCGACCTGAGAGAATTTAATTTACTATAAAAACTTACATTCAATTCTCTCAATGGAAAGATAAACAAACTCACCTGTCCTAGATGAGCTAACTAAAGCTAACAGCCTATTAGCCACAGTCTGTTGTAGCTGTACCTGTTGTAATGCAGCTGTGGTCCCAGCTGTGGGTTGAGGTGTGAGAAGATTTCCACTGGACACTGTACAACAACGTCTACAGCTGTACAGGCAGCATCAATACAACCTGTGTGTTGATGCTGTGACTTTGTTTCCTGTTTACAAATCTAATCATTTTTCCATGTGTTCCATCTCTGGCTCTGATCACAGCAGGTAGACCGACCATGAAGCTGCTGTATTTCTCTGTAGTTGTTGACCATCTAAAGGAAGTCGTATGAACTGTCCTTAACTGTAATTAAACGCTTCACGATCAACACACTCGACAAACTGAAACAGTTCAGGTCTGAGACCAGATCCTGACAGAGTCCGCGACCAGGACCCCGTGCACGATGAATCATGATGACCCTGATGAACCCATGGTTCTGGTTCTGGGTCTGTGGTCTCTGCTGTGGTGTTCTGCATGTAGATGACTCTCTTTCATTTTGTCTCTAATCTGTTAAACATGAGAACTGACGTCCCTCCAGTGTCTGGGTCTCACCCTCAACCTGAGGCTGCTGTGAATCCAGCTGCTGTGATTCCAGCTGCTGTGAATCCAGCTGCTGTGAATCCAGCTGCTGTGAATCCAGCTGTGCAGAGCATCACTCTCTTCATGTCACTAACTGAAATGTAGATGAAAAATCAGAAGAGTTTAGAAGAGTTCAACATTTGAGGTTGTGTTGACCTTAAAATATCTCAGATCTTGGCTCCAGTTCTGCAGCAAACTGTGTGTGTGTGTGGGTGCGTGTGTGTGTGTGTGTGGGTGCGTGTGTGTGTGTGTGTGTGTGTGTGTGTGTGTTTTCTCGTAAATGGACTGAAAAAAGCATTTTCCCATCACAGTGAGGACATGACCTGGGTCAGTCCGGTTTGAGGATGAAGACCCAGTTTTGGTTTTGTTTACATTGTGTGTTGAAGAATCTTATTATTGTAATAGGATCAGCTGATGCCTGATTGTTCAGATCAATATCTGTAGTGTCATGATGATGGTGTTGAGGTTGAAGAAGGAAAATGATCTGAAAGAATCGACCTAACCTTTAATAGAGTGGATGTTGTTGTTGCTGTTCTGTCCTGGTCATCTCCATGAGACCCACTGAGGGTCCAGAACCACAGCTTGGAAACCACAGTGTAGACAGAGACAGTCTGTCACTTCCTGTGTCACCACACTGGGGATTTTCTTGATTTCAGATCAGCTCAGACTCATGGAGGGTTTTTCCACTGTGAAATGTTAACAGCTCCTCGGGCTACTACTACCCCGCCACCCCACCTCCCCCTCCACCCCCCCACCAGACAAACACTCTCACCCCTCCCCCACTCCTGCCTAAAACCTAAAAGTGGACATCCTCCAGTGAAAGAAAAACAAAGAAGCAGAACTCTGTCAGACTGATGCAGTGATTTCTTTCACAGTCTGTGTTCAGACAAAAACCTGAAACAGGGACAGAGACTACCCCGCCACCACAAAGACCTGAGACAGAGACAAAGACCTGAGACAGAAACAGAGACAAAGGCAGAGACAAAGACCTGAGACAGAGACACAGACACTGAGACAGAGACAAAGACCTGAGACAGAGACAAAAACCCGAGACAGACCTGAGACAGAGACAGAAACAGAGACCTGAAACAGACACAGAGACAAAGACCTGAGACAGAGACCTGAGACAGAAACAGAGACTTGAGACAGAGACAGAGACACTGACGAGTCCAGACTTACTGAGTGTGACGGTGTTGTGTATTTGACGTGTTCACTTCATATTTGATGTCATGTGACAGGGGGAGGGGAGGGGCCGATCTGTTAAACACCTGAACAGCTGATGGGGGTCAGGTGATGTGAACAGTTCACAGGCTTCACATTGACGTTCACTGCATCAGCCTCTGTGGGAGAGTTTCCTGTGTGTGTGTGTGTGTGTGTGTGTGTGTGGGTGTGTCTAGATAAAGTGGGTCAGCAACAGGAACAGTCTGATTATCACATTCCTGCGAGTTGGAGACAAAGAAGCAGGAGGGAGCTGAGAGTCTAACACTAGGTCCACATCAGGTCCAACACTAGGCCTATACAACAAAGCTTACAGGCCATATGGTGGAGCTGTTTCTGGAGCCACTCCTACAGGTGGAATCAGTCGTAACAATCAGGCTTTTAAGAATCAGAGCAGCTGATCAGCTGGGGGATTCTGTTTCAAAAGATTCAGTGAAATCTGTGGGAACTTAAAACTTGGCTGCAGGCAATGATTGTGCAAAACATCCGCACAAGTATTTGTCGACTCCTGAAAGTCCACAGGGGTGATTATTAACAGCTGTGTAGGACACACTGACACACACACCTTCTGATTGTTATCTATTACACAGAGCAGGGACTGAACTAACAGAAGAAAGGCTCTGGGCTTCATGTTTCCAAAGAGCTGCATGAGGGTGAGTCTCAGGAAGCAGAAAGGTGGTTCTGTGGTCCAGATCTGTTATCAGTATATCTGTTATGACTCTTTGTACAACAACACAACATCTCAACTGCAACACCTCAAGTCCAAAGTCCGGGTGATGATTCATTTACAGGAGAAAGTTCAGGGCCAGTTTTCACAGTGAGGTTCTGTCCCACATCCAGGAGGAGCAGAGATATGGATCAACAGCCACTGATCATTTCTCCTCTGTGTGTTGCAGAAGAGATGGTGAACCTCCTTTAATAAAAGGCTGGATCCCCTTCATCGGAAAGGCTCTGGAGTTTGGAAGAGACGCCCATAAATTCCTGGAGGAACATAAAAAGAAGTTTGGAGACATCTTTACGGTGCAGATCGCCGGTGGGTGAGGGCAGAGCCTCTGTTCAAAGAGACAGTTCACAGCTCAGATACAAGACATGACCACAAACAGACACACAAGAGACACATAACAGACACACAACAGACACACAACAGACAATCAAGAGACACACAACAGAGACACAAGAGACACTCAACGGACACACAACAGAGACACAAGAGACACACAACAGACACACAACAGAGACACGAGACACAAAACAGACACACAACAGACAAACAAGAGACACACAACAGACACATAACAGACACACAAGAGACACACAACACAGGCACAAGAGACACACAAGAGACACACAAGAGACACAACAGACACACAAGAGACAAACAACAGACACACAACAGACACATAACAGACACTCAACAGACACACGAGACACACAACAGACACACAAGAGACAAACAAGAGACACACAAGAGACACACAACAGACACAAGAGACACACAACAGACACACGAGACGCACAAGAGACACATAACAGACACACCGTTAAAACCAAGAGACTGAAAACCAAACGTTTTTTTAAGAAAAGTTACATGTTGTCATGGTTGCGTTCCCATCCTCACCGACCAACACTGATGTCACCACAGCTAATAAATAAAACCACAGATAACATCAACATAAAGTCATACTCCATAATAAAACCATCGAGAACTGTCCAACAACACAAGAGTTAGGGTGATGTGATGTTGTGGCTCATCACTGTTTCAAACTCATTCTTCATATTCACATTTTCTTCGTTAGAATATTGTGATAATCATGTTATTAGTTGCTGTGTTGACTCAGGTCTCCTCTCCCCTGCAGGTAAGTACATGACCTTCATCATGGACCCTTTAGTGTATCCAAGCATCATCAAACATGGCCGGCAGCTGGACTTTAACGAGTTCTCCAACACGGTGGCTCCCTTCACCTTCGGCTACCCGCCCGTCATCAGCAGGAAGTTCCCTGGCCTGAGGGAAGAGATCAAACGCTCCTTCCACCTCCTCCAGGGGGACAGTCTCACGCCCCTAACAGAGAGCATGATGGGTAACCTCATGCTGGTGTTTCGTCAGGACCACCTGGAAGAGAGGCCAGGGGACGAGGGTGGCTGGAGGAGTGGCAGCATGTACGAGTTCTGTTACACGGTCATGTTCGAGGCCACCTTCCTCACCATGTACGGCAGGCCGCTGTCCGCTATCCGCCACAGCAGGATGGGGGTGCTGAGGGAGGACTTCATCAAGTTTGACAGCATGTTCCCCCTCCTCATTGCTCGGATCCCCCTCTGGCTGCTGGGACGGACCAAGGCGATCCGCGAGAAGCTCATTAACTACTTCCTGCCGCACAGGATGTCGTGTTGGTCCAACATGTCTCAGTTCATCAGGACACGATCGGAGCTGTTCAATCAGTATGACTCACTGACGGACTCCCACAAAGCAGGTAGACCACATCACCTTTGACTTGGTTTCTGTTCAGTAAGACGTCACAGGTTGATTCCTGTCAGAACGTTGCTCTGAACCAGACAGATCAACAGCTCAGCTCTACTGGATTCAGGTCTGGCTTAGGTTCTGGAAAGATTACGGCCCTCCTTAAAAGAAACAAACACTAACTCCTTAAACCACCTTAAAGAGAATGTTCTGGCCCTGTTCACGTTAGTGTCAGTAATAAAATACTGATCAGTGCAGCGTTAAAGAAACAAACCAACTTCTATCCTTCTCTCTGAGAGCAGATCGTCCTGTAGGACCCTGTTCACAGCTGATCGTTATATTGTCTGTAGTGACCACCTGCGATTGGCTCTCACTTTCCCACTCTATATATAAATAAACACGTACATTATTTCTGTTTGCAAACACCAAATTTTGTTTTTAACCTGCAGGAGGCAGCAGTGCACTTCCTGTGCCTAGTCTGCCAGAAAAGTAGAAGAAGAGAAAATCTGGAGCTTTCTCTATGAGACGTGTCAGACGTCGTGGACGGAGCCAGATTTTTACGACTTGTATTGAATGAGTTCGTACATCTGTTTACTCAGAGGACAATAGAGAGCTGTGACTGGATCACATGACACACAGGTTAACGTGATAGTTAGACGTGGCTTTGTGTGAGGTCCTGATCTGCAGTCAGTGTGTTACCTGCAGTGGATTCAGTTTAGAGGAGCAGCAGGAGCACCTGGACAGGAGCTGAGTGATGAGCTGCTGTGGGCGGGGCCACAGAAAACACCTGTTTTAGTCACTGTAAAAAGCATCCAAAGAAAAAAGCTAATATCAGTTGTAGCTTTATTTTGAATATTTTCATCACTTTATGAAACAGACCTTTACTTGGAACTATATATTTCAACCAATGAACTACCGTCTGACTTGAACAGCTGATCTGTAGAGTAATACAGTGGGCGGTAGTTCCAAAGTAAAGGTCTGTTTGATAAAGTGAAAATAAAGCTTCAACTGATATTAGCTTTTTTTTTTTAAAGTGTCTAAAACATGTTTTTCCGCTGACTCCACCCATTACAGCTCATCACTACGCTCCTGTCCAGGTGCTCCTGCTTCTCCTCTAAACTGACCCTGATCTGAATCCACTGCAGGTAACACACTGACTACAGATGAGTACCTCACACAACACCACATCAGATAACCACAACTATCCCTTTAATACAGGTTTGAACAGGTCTGAACCCTGATCTGCAGACTGCATCATCATCAGCCACACCAGGAACACCCACTTCTCATGGCTTTCTTTGCTGCTACAAGTCAGGTCTTAGTCAGATATCTATCATTCCTTTGTACGATCTCTGTTTCCCAGAAAACAGACGTTTGGTAAGTTTATTGTGAAACTGCTGGTTTTCGTCCAGACCACCACAGAGCCTCCCACATGGTTCTCTGGTGGGTTGTTTCTGCTTTAGATTTGGTTTAATGAAAATCAGATTCTTCCAGCTGAACTCTCTCGTGACGGAGCTCCAGTTAGTTTACTATTACTGCACTGTGTCATACTCCACTGTGCTATAAGTCTCAGTGCTCCTCTGTTCTCCGCTATACTCCTCTGTACTCCTCTGTACTCCTCTGTTCTCCTCTGTACTCCTCTATACTGCTCTGTTCTCCGCTATACTCCTCTGTACTCCTCTGTTCTCCTCTATTCTCCTCTGTTCTCCTCTGTTCTCCTCTATACTCCTCTGTTCTCTTCTATACTCTTCTATACTCCTCTGTTCTCCTCTGTACTCCTCTGTACTCCTCTGTTCTCCTCTGTACTCCTCTGTTCTCCTCTGTACTCCTCTGTACTCCTCTGTTCTCCTCTGTACTCCTCTGTACTCCTCTGTACTCCTCTGTTCTCCTCTATTCTCCTCTGTTCTCCTCTATACTCCTCTGTTCTCCTCTGTTCTCCTCTGTACTCCTCTGTTCTCCTCTGTTCTCCTCTGTTCTCCTCTGTACTCCTCTGTTCTCCTCTATACTCCTCTGTTCTCCTCTGTACTCCTCTGTTATCCTCTGTTCTCCTCTGTTCTCCTCTATACTCCTCTGTTCTCCTCTGTTCTCCTCTGTACTCCTCTGTTCTCCTCTGTTCTCCTCTGTATTCCTCTGTTCTCCTCTGTACTCCTCTGTTCTGCTCTGTTCTCCTCTGTTCTCCCCTGCACTCCTCTGTACTCCTCTGTTCTCCTCTGTACTCCTCTATACTGCTCTGTTCTCCGCTATACTCCTCTGTACTCCTCTGTTCTCCTCTATTCTCCTCTGTTCTCCTCTGTTCTCCTCTATACTCCTCTGTTCTCTTCTATACTCTTCTATACTCCTCTGTTCTCCTCTGTACTCCTCTGTACTCCTCTGTTCTCCTCTGTACTCCTCTGTTCTCCTCTGTACTCCTCTGTACTCCTCTGTTCTCCTCTGTACTCCTCTGTACTCCTCTGTACTCCTCTGTTCTCCTCTATTCTCCTCTGTTCTCCTCTATACTCCTCTGTTCTCCTCTGTTCTCCTCTGTACTCCTCTGTTCTCCTCTGTACTCCTCTGTTCTCCTCTGTTCTCCTCTGTACTCCTCTATACTCCTCTGTTCTCCTCTGTTCTCCTCTGTACTCCTCTGTACTCCTCTTTTCTCCTCTGTTCTCCTCTGTACTCATCTGTTCTCTGTATTCCTCTGTTCTCCTCTATACTCCTCTGTTCTCCTCTGTACTCCTCTGTTATCCTCTGTTCTCCTCTGTTCTCCTCTATACTCCTCTGTTCTCCTCTGTTCTCCTCTGTACTCCTCTGTTCTCCTCTGTTCTCCTCTGTATTCCTCTGTTCTCCTCTGTACTCCTCTGTTCTGCTCTGTTCTCCTCTGTTCTCCCCTGCACTCCTCTGTACTCCTCTGTTCTCCTCTGTACTCCTCTGTTCTCCTCTGTATTCCTCTGTTCTCCTCTGTACTCCTCTGTTCTCCTCTGTTCTCCCCTGTACTCCTCTGTTCTCCTCTGTACTCTTCTGTTCTCCTCTGTTCTGCTCTGTTCTCCTCTGTTCTCCTCTGTTCTCCTCTGTTCTGCTCTGTACTCATCTGTTCTCCTCTATACTCCTCTGTTCTCCTCTGTTCTTCCCTGTACTCCCCTGTACTCCTCTGTACTCCTCTGTATTCCTCTGTACTCCTCTATACTCCTCTGTTCTCCTCTGTTCTTCCCTGTACTCCCCTGTACTCCTCTGTACTCCTCTGTATTCCTCTATACTCCTCTGTTCTCCTCTGTTCTTCCCTGTTCTCCTCTGTATTCCTCTGTACTCCTCTGTATTCCTCTGTACTCCTCTGTTCTCCTCTGTACTCCTCTGTACTCATCTGTTCTCCTCTATACTCCTCTGTTCTCCTCTGTTCTCCTCTGTTCTCCCCTGCACTCCTTTGTACTCCTCTGTTCTCCCCTGCACTCCTTTGTACTCCTCTGTTCTCCTCTGTACTCCTCTGTACTCCTCTGTACTCCTCTGTTCTCCTCTATTCTCCTCTGTTCTCCTCTATACTCCTCTGTTCTCCTCTGTTCTCCTCTGTACTCCTCTGTTCTCCTCTGTACTCCTCTGTACTCCTCTGTTCTCCTCTATTCTCCTCTGTTCTCCTCTATACTCCTCTGTTTTCCTCTGTTCTCCTCTGTACTCCTCTGTTCTCCTCTGTACTCCTCTGTACTCCTCTGTTCTCCTCTGTACTCTTCTGTTCTCCTCTGTTCTGCTCTGTTCTCCTCTGTTCTCCTCTGTTCTCCTCTGTTCTGCTCTGTACTCATCTGTTCTCCTCTATACTCCTCTGTTCTCCTCTGTTCTCCCCTGCACTCCTTTGTACTCCTCTGTTCTCCCCTGCACTCCTTTGTACTCCTCTGTTCTCCTCTGTACTCCTCTGTACTCCTCTGTTCTCCTCTGTACTCCTCTGTTCTCCCCTGCACTCCTTTGTACTCCTCTGTTCTCCTCTGTATTCCTCTGTACTCCTCTGTTCTCCTCTGTTCTCCTCCGTAATCCTCCGTACTCCCCCCCCTCCCCATCTCTCAGCTCATCACTTTGCGATCCTCTGGGCGTCTGTGGCGAACACCGTCCCCGCCACCTTCTGGGCCATGTACTACCTGGCGAGTCACCCTGAGGCTCTGCAGGTCGTCCGTCAGGAGATCCACGACGTCCTGGGAATCGACGGCGTGGAGTTCACCAGCGACAGAGACGTGACGCTGAGCAAAGAGCAGCTGGACAAACTCCTCTATCTGGGTACACTAGTCTCTCTGGGTTTACTGGTTTCTCTGTTTACTGGTTTCTCTTTTTACTGGTTTCCCTGGGTTTACTGGTTTCTCTGGGTTTACTGGTCTGTCTGGGTTTACTGGTTTCTCTTTTTACTGGTTTCCCTGGGTTTACTGGTTTCTCTGGGGTTACTGGTCCGTCTGGGTTTACTGGTTTCTCTGAGTACTCAACAGCAGCAGTGTTGCCACGGTGCACTGAGCCTCTGTGTTGTCTCTGGGCCGGTGTGGTAACCCCAGATCTGACCTTCCTCCACAGAGAGCGCTATCAACGAGAGTCTCCGTCTGTCCTCGGCCTCCATGAACATCCGGGTGGCTCAGGAGAACTTCGACCTGCGGCTGGACAGCGAGCACTCAGTGGCCGTTAGAAAAGGAGATATCATCGCCTTGTACCCTCAGAGTATGCACCTGGACCCCGACATCTACGAGGAGCCTCAGGTACTGTTCAATCACTTATCAATTAACTTAGATACACTGTCATCATCTTCACTGTAAAGCTGAATCCATTGGTTGTTTATCTACAAACCAAATTTTTTAATGAATAATCTGACGGTTTAATGACTTTTTGAATGGTAAAAATACCTTTATGTTGGCCAAATGACATGACCCCCTTCTTTGGATTTATACTTTAAAAGGCTCTTAATTTTGTAAATCTGGTGGAAGCTTCCATGCCAAAAGTTAAGTGGTTTTCCCCCTAAAAACCTGTTCATCCACACAGAAAACTCATTAAGAACTCAAATCTGGGATGAATCCCCAAATTTACCCCTTAAATGAAGAATAAAGGTCTTCTTAGGGTACAAAGTAAGGGGTTTATTTAATTAAATTGTGTACATTTTTGTAAATTTAGTTTTTTTAAAGCTGTTTTTACCCTAAAAACCCCCATAATCCCCACAGAGGCCCATTAAAAATTCAACTTTCAGGGATTTGTCACATATTTCAGGTTCATCTGGAAATTAAGGAGAAAGTCATGAAGCCCTTAACATCTACTTCATCTATTCATTAAGGCCTTTTCAAATTAAAGGCTTTTTAACAGCTTTTATTTTCAAAGTAAAGGACAAATGAAGATCTGTGGCTAATTTGGGTTTAGATGTTTCTGTGTTTTCAGGGGGAATTCAGGGTTAATTAAGGGCTTTTTAAGGGTTGTTCACACCACTTTGTTTTTAAATGTAAGTAATATACATTAGATCAGTTATACTTAGATGAACAGTGTTTTAAATCACTGACTTTATTAATGAATGACATCACAATTGTATTAATAAAATGTATTTAGTTTTACTTTTACTTCCTGTGTCTTTTAGTACAATGTCAACGTGTAGACAAACGTGTGAATTTAATAATAATAAGCATAACATCAATTCTGAGAAAAAGTAATCATCAGACTATCATCAGACTTCAAAGCAAAACAACAAAAACACTAATAAACACATTGAATGAGCTCACACTGCAGACATAAACATGGACAGTCTGGTGTCCAGCTCTCGTCAAAGACACTGTGACTTCAGGTTGGGTTGAGTGGAACTGTTTGACCATCTTGCTTTTGTTTCCATGCGCTCAGACATTCAAGTTTGACCGCTACATGCAGGACGGCAGAGAGAGGACCGACTTCTACAAAGACAATCAGAAGCTCAAGCATTACCTGATGCCATTCGGCTCCGGCTCCTCCATGTGTCCCGGGCGATTCTTCGCCATCAACGAGATCAAACAGTTCCTCTGTCTCCTGCTGCTCTACTTTGATGTCCAGGTGGAGGACGGTCAGACCAGAGCCACTCTGGACTCCAACAGAGCCGGACTGGGAGTCCTGCAGCCTGCCACTGACGTACGCTTCCGCTACAGACTGAGAACGGTTTAGACAGGTGTTAGAGTCAGTGATGCATCATGTCCTGTCAGATGAGAGTTAACACAATGTAAATGACAACAGTGTTTGATGTGACACATAAAGAGCCAGATGTTTCCCCCAGGAGCTGGTGGAGGCTAAAACACTGCAATGAGATTCATCAGGTGACACAAACTATTTCTCTCGGGCTCAAGTAAATTACTTCTCGATGAATTGTGGCATAGCAGGTGACACAGGATTGACCAGCGATGTGAGAAAGCAAAAGGGTTGAAAGTTGACAACTTTATATTTGATGCTAATGAAGGTGAAATAAACTCAGAGCTATTAGGTCTGCACTGAGCTGATATACATTTGCTGAATGGATAGCCGAATCCACTTCCTGATGAGATTGTTCCTTACTACAAACCCGTATACTCCGCTCGGGTCAACCTGACTCAACTCGACCTGACTCCGATCAGAGTTGATACATCGTAAAAAATAATTCACTCACAGCATCAATATAATCACCACAGCACTATAATCTCATTATTTCCTGAGTTTTCAGGGTATATCACAACAATGGTTTGGAAGGACACATCCTGTTTGTGTGCTCGTTTGTAGTCTGAACACTGTGGACTCAAAAAGCCAGAAGACTGATACATGTAGAGGTTTGGTTTTCTGAGGCAACACTAAAGCATCTTTGGGTATTTTATGTCTCTGATTGTCAGTGTGTGCTTCTTGCGCTGCTTGACAGTAAGTAATTTACTCGTTGTGTGTCCGCGAACATTTCCCACGCTGTGCGCCTTATTCCTCCATCACGGTCCCTTCGTCTCTATCTAATGTGAACAGCAGATTACACTGTAAATACTGTATGAAACTGAGCACTGATGTTGGCAGCTCTGATTAAGCCAAGCTCTTAAATGAGTTTTACATTAACTTTAAAGATACACAATGTTCTTTTGATATGACTTTTTATATTTTAGTTTTTCTGCTTCTCGTACTAAAGTTAAAGGAACAGTTCAACATTTTAGAAAATCGTCTTGTTCTCTGTCTTCTACACAGATGTTTTTAGCATAGCTTAGCACAAAGACTGGAAACAGGTAGAAAGTGTTAGCCTAGCTCCATCAAAAGAAGAACAACTCCACCTTCCAGCAGCTCTGAGTTACGTGTTGTCTGTTGAGCAGATGTACAAACAGAAGTTGGAGCAGTGACTCAACACAGTAAAAAATACTATTAAATACAGGTCTGTAGGGTGTCTGCACCAAGATGGCTGACAGGAAGATTTCCTAAACTGTGGGATTGTTCCTTCAGTGTCACTGCATGAATAGTGAGACTGAAATAAAACTGTCAGTGAATCAGCTGTCAGATGAAGAAATTGTTGATATCTGAGATATATTTTTTTAATTTTTAAATTTCAGAATGTGAGTCATATACAGTGAACTACTTCCATGTCAGCATCATGAACAACAAACACTACTTTTGTACTTCAGTGTGAAGTTTTCCTCACGTTTAAAACTGTAATGTAAAAACATGTAGTTTGTCATTAAACTCGTGATAAGTGTGATTCGTGTTCTGTGTTAATGCAGCCTCCTGATAGGATGGTTGATCAGTAGCTTATGTAGACTAGGTTCTTTGTGACTGAATAATGTTTTCATTCAGGTTTCTAGTTGATCTCTCAGCTCTGACATGAAGAGAAAATGGTCACTTCTTACTGATGTTAACACTGGTGCTGCTCCTGTAATTACCAGGTCGGACCCATAGACTGTAAATAAAGATGGACAAAGCCTCTGTGATGTCACCCACAGGTTTCTGATGAGCGGTTTTGAAGCTCAGAGTGAGCTGCTCCACCGTCACCATCTTGGCAGTGCCTGACTCCGCCCCCTAACTCCCAGCTAATCTAAATAATGGTCAAAGAGGTGGGGCTTGTGTGGAGCCAAGACTAAATGATGTGTAACTTTAAGCCTTAATAAACAGGTGAGTTATATAAACAGGTGTCATGAAGGAGGAAATTAGCTCTAGAGACCAAAACAGTTTCTGTACCAGGCTGTAAACATGTTTATTTCTGCTCTAAAGTTGAACATTTTAACATGGGAGTCTATGGGGACTGACTCACTGATGGACTTTGTTTTACTTTTGCTAAGTGTGATCCTGAATTCAAACGAAGTTTATCACATATATTCTTAGCTTCGGTGTAACAGCCAAATAGAAAACAGACAAGGTGCTAAATTAATCAATTAATCAATATCCACCGATCATGTCGTCATTCATTGATCCACTGCGTTGCTGCAGTATTCGTTCCCGCCACTGGAGGCGGCGGGGAGCTTGAGCTGCTGCGGTCGGTGGTCGGTGAGAGAAGAAGAAATGACACGGCACCATGTTGGATTTACCGGGGTTCTGTTGACCGTAACGACAAACACCTTAACCGGAACCAGACCGGAGTCAGTCTCAGTTCTGTAATCCCGCTTCACCCGGACCTGTGTCTCCCGCTCAGACCCTGGCAGCTTTCCCTTCCGGGTGGAGGTGATATATTGCTGTTGTTAGCTAACTTTATGAGCACTGTACTCCGTTAAATGTCCCGGTTTCTGCCGTTAGCCGACAGGACGCCATGACGGTGCTGAGTCATAGTGTCGGTGTTCCTGTGAGTGTAGTCTCCTGGCGTCGTGGCCACAGGTCATGTGACACTGTTAGCCAACAAACACACAAACCGTCCAGGTTAGCTTTTACTCACCAGGTAAGGAACTCATCGTAGTTAAACCTGGACGACTTTATTTTCTTTAAAGTCACAGCTTTGTTTGTCACTCAGACTACATTGGACCAAGTCTGGATCAAACCCTTGAGCCTATACTTCTGACTAAAGAAGCTAAAGTCTGTTAAAAACACAGGTTCAGCTCTGGGACACCTTTACTCTGTTTGTGAAAACTCTAGATTTATTTTCTAGACCGTATAGGACCAAATCTAGACCAGAAACCACGTCACTTAGATTTCTCAATGTGGACTAGATTAATCCAGACAAGAGGAAGAGTCTTTAAAACAGTTTCAGATTTGTCAAGCGTTTGTTCTGTTTATGAAAATACAAAAAATAGAGATTTCATTGCTTTGTCTCTTTCCAGACCACATTGGACCAGTCAGACCAAAAGCCACTATATTCAGCCTTGTTAAATCTGGACTAGATTGTCCCAAACAAACAGAATTTAAACAGGCTTTATTAAAGGTCAAATGTTTAGTAATATTTCTACAGCTGGTAACACGGTGTGACGGTAGATCAGTGTTTTTCTGTTTGCTGTCATGTTGGCTCATGTCACCTCCTACCATCACAACGTAGAGCAGGTCTGGTCCCTGTGTTAATAACCTGCTGTATAATCAAAGCTAGATTAAGGCAGGTGAGCTGAGTGTGGATCTAACAGAAGCTGATGTTATCCAGCTGTGTTACAGACCTGTTAACACACAGTGCTAAAATCAGAGCTAACTTAGAAAGTAAAGATTTACATATGATGGATTAGTTTCAGTGGCAGTTTTAAATTTCCCGTTTTAAGTATCCTTGTAAATTCACCAATTTGAATTTTCATTTAGTGTTTAGGTTTCAATTTATTAGGAACAGCACGTCAGACTGCTCCAACAGCGCTGTGATAATCCCTAATCTATGTTCATGACAGTTTCACAGGTGTTGGTTCACCTGGTCTCTGTGCTGCTGTAGATCTGTGTTATACAAACAGGTGTGTCTATGGTTTATCCTGTACTCATTGGAGTGAACTGGGTGGACCCAAAAAAGAGGAACAGAGCACCAAGAAAAGAAACCCTGGGTCCCGCTGCCTCCCTCCCAGGTGCATGCTGGTCCTGTACCTGTTTTCCTGTTATAAAGCCTCAGGTGTCCACAGTGCTGCTCCTCTGTTACACAATAAACCAACAGATTAAATACACAACTGGAAAAACAAGGCAGACTGAATGACTAACTACAGAAGGAAAAGACTGGAGTAAACTGGTCTAACTTCATACAAATAGATAAACAAAACAACAAAGAAGCTAATAAACTAATAAACAGCTCCACCTGCACTGTAAATGTGCAGAGGATGGTTTGTTGCTCAAAGCTTTTAATCACAGTAAATATTGTGACATCTGCTGGACAATTCTTATAACGTCATCTGAACTAACTGCTGTCATCTTTAATATGTCGTCAATAAATATGACAAACGATGTTTACAAACACTCATCAGCATCACACTGAATCACAGACATCACAGTTTACACAGACTGAAAACATCTGTAATGTTGCTGTGGTGCCACTGAAGTATGAATCACTGTTGGACCGCGCTGTATATACATATACCTATATATACTGTGTGTGTATAGGTATATGTATGTATATACAGTATATACATTTCTCCTGCCACAGTTTCACATATATATCCACATATAACCACACACTCTCTGATCAGCTGATGGGAGTGTGTAGGAGCTGCTGAGATTTCAGAGCGGAGACAGAACTTCAGTTTGTTCAGTTTCTGAGTTTGTGATGATAATTTAGTTTTAACAGCCATAAACTGTATTTGTCATTTTACTGTCATCACTCAGGTTATCCATGAAAGAGAGAGATTTTTTGGTGTTTTCTTTCTCTCTCGTAGGGTAACGCAGCGTGTGTGTGTCTGATTATATCGGTTATTGGCAATTTCACAGGGTGACGATCAAACGATCAGAGTTGGAATGGTCTTTTTTTTTTTAAATGTAAAAATGATGTACATGTGATTTTTTTGTTGTAACAACAATGTTGTGACACATTTTACATTCATCAAAAAAACTGCAGCTCCTGTGATTTGGATATTGAACTTGGCCATTTTGAGATTTGGATTGTATTTAGATTAATGGTCCAGCTCTTATACACACACACATACACACACACACATATATATATATATATATATATATCATCCTGCTGTGATGTGGACAGAAGTTTTAGATGTTTGAAACACAGTTGGAGGTGCAGTCTAATTACTGATCTCTTATTTAACCTTTTAACAAATCTGTTAATATGCACATGATACAGAAGCTGGACGTCAACATCATCATCAGTGTGTTTTATGGCTCAGAGTCTTGATGTGTGTGATCAGGTCAAACTCAGACACATGAATGATGACAGATGCTGATTGATTGATTAATAATGATGTTTCTCCATCAGACGAGGTCAGAACGCTGCTGTGAACCAGAACCTGGACGTGATAAGGAAACCCAGCTGAAGCTGTGAGTACGACACACGAAGCACACACACACACACACACACACACACACAGTGACAGCAGCTGCTCTCTCACCTGGTCGTTAAGGTGTGTGTGCATCCACCTGGTGTCGAAAGGCCTGCTTTCGTTTAACCGTTAATTCTGCTCATTCGAGTCTGTCCTGTAAGAAACGAGCCCACAGCTCGTCTGTGCAGCAGGTTATTATGACATCATAATTAGGTTTTGTTGCTAGGCGACATCTAGTGGTCGTAGTAATGATGACAGGAGCGAATGGAAAAGTATCGATGACGTAGAATAAAGAGAGAGATGAAGTCCAGGTCAGGAGGAGGTAACCAAGCCATGACCGTTATATATATATATATCAGTGGCGGCTGCTGGTCTTATAAGGAGGGGAAGCTCATTTTCGGCCTACATCATAAAATGTGTCCGTTTATTTATATGTAAATTCGCAGAGTGACAGAAGAGAGTCGCCAAACACAACGCTAGTCGTTTTTAACAAAGACAAAGTGGCTGAGGATCAGTAACGTCTCCAGATCAACTCCGAACAACAGAATGAAAAACTTGAAAAATGCTCCAGTGGATGCTTAAACTTCAAGATCGCTGATTCGCTCATTTCGCTGTCAATCAAAAAGGGACTCAGCCTCAGACAGACCATCCAATCATCATGCAGAAGCCGAGCGTCCGGGCCAGCCCACTGTCCCATAGACCCCCAGAGACGCTGAGCGCCCGATGGGCGGGACAAAGCCCAGCATTTATCCAATGACGTCTAGTTTCGCTGCAGTGGAACAACCCACTCTGTGCTTCCCACTGAAGTCAGTAGACGCTCGGCGTCTACACTGTGTAAAGCGCTGTGGCGCTGCGGGGATGAATGAGAAGGAAGTCGTGTCGGTTACCTGTGATAAGTAGCTGATTCTGAACAAAAGATGAACGTGTTCTAGCGCATATTTAGTCAATGAAATGTTCACACAACAGCACATACTTGACCACTTATTCTGTTGACATCTTAGGGGAAGCTGAGCTTCCCTTGCATCTTAGAGCAATCGCCACTGATATATATATATATTTTATATATTATATTTTGTGTATTTATTGTGTTATCTGAGTTTTTTATTTATTTTTTGTTTTTCAGATGAATTGTATTTAAAGTTCGAGGTAGACTGTTTAAGTTCAATAAATGCTGGTGTTTGAGTAAATAATGGTGTTTAATAATGACGATTGTACGATGGAGCAGCTCGTTTAGTTTGACCCAGGTCAGTGTTGTAGTGTTGAGGCTGTGAAGGTCTCCTGCAGAGCTGATGCCATGAAGCACAGATGGACTGTTTACTGCTAATTAGCTCATGTTAGCATGCTAATCTGGTGAACCCTGTTTAACATGAGCATGTTAGCATCGTTGACCTGGTTTCCTGCTGTTTTCAGAGGCAGAGCTGGAGCCCCCTACTTTCTAAAAACTAAAGTTTCTTCACATCTGAGGAGCTTTGCATTCTGGGAGGACAGTGTCAGTCCAGTGACATACATCCTGGTGTTTGAACAAAACTTTATTTATCATATTTACGTGTAAATGTCCCGAACACTATGGTAACGGTGTGGTGCTGTGTGTGTGTGTGTGTGTGTGTGTGTGTGTGTGTGTGTGTGTGTGTGTGTGTGTGTGTGATAAGCCCTGTCATGCTAGCCGCATTATTCTGTCGACACGCCTTGTACGGTAACTCAGCGTGTGTGTGTGTTTGTGTGTGTGTGTGTGTGTGTGTGTGTGTGTGTGTGTTTGTGTGTGTGTGTGTGTTTTCTTGGCTCAGAGCCAAACACAAGGCGCCACTTTATGAGTATGATGATCTCACGTCGACCCACCTCCACACACTGCGTATTCAGCAGTGTGTGTGTGTGTGTGTGCGTGCGTGACTTGGCGCATGTGTAAAAGAGAGAGTGTGTTTATAAGAGGTTTAAAGGAGCAGTCTGTGCCTGTTTGTTGAACAGGTGTACAATCAGGTGGAGCTCAGGTGGTGTCAGATATTGACCAACAGCTGTGGGATCATGGGAGTTGTTGTTTGGATTCAGAGTCTGAGCGACGCTGTACGGAGGACAGAGACTCAGGGCTGAAGTTGATGCTAACCTTTGTTCTGACTGTTTCTCTGATCACTCATGAACCAGATGTTCAGCAGGTTTTTACCAGAAGCTGAACGATCCACAGAGGAGTCCTCCTCTCCACAGCAAACACACAGGGGATTAAACCAGGAGAAACTCTGAATAAAACAGTTTGACTTTAGACATCAGAGATTGAGCCACGCTCCTCAGAGACACAGGACGTCTCCAGCAGCTGCAGCTGAGCAGCTTGTTTCTCTGAGAACGTCCCACGACTAAAATCATCTGCTTCAAACGTAGAGATGAAAACCACCAAAAGAGTCTGTGGCTTAAAACCAGATAAAAGTGGATGTTGAGCTTCTGTCAGACAAACACACTGACACATGATCATAGAGGAGATGATGTCATCAACAGGCGACCAATGAAACGTCACCATGATTAAAATCACAGATTTCTCTGGTTTAAGAATTGATGGGAACATTTGTGATGATGTAAGAACACGACTCAACAACATGTAGAAGATATAGAAGTTTCAGATTTGAACTTTAACAGAGAGTTTAAATGAAACTGTGAGTCGAGGTGTTTGTTTCAGCTCGACTCTCGCTTCTTTCTCCAGCAGCTAAATTCTTCTGATCAATAACAAACACTGACGGAGAATACGAAGGTTTATTATCACAATTATTCACAACTTGTTTCATCCAGAGAATAAATATTCATATGAAAGTAGAATGAGGAGTGACGTCATACAATCATTAGATCAATCTGTACAAGTCTCTGTGGAGCGGGGTGGTGGTTCCTGTTCACCTGTTCAGGTGGTTATTCTCAGTATTTCCTCCGTTAGCTTCAGCTCTCAGTTCTTGATGAGCTGCTGAAACATAACGATTTAACACAATGTCAGATATTCAAAGAGATCAGACGACCAGCCTCCACTGCTGCAGTTCCTCTATCGTCCACCAGGCGGTGCTCCAGGAAAATGTCAGCTCTGACATGAAACAGAAAAATCCCTCCACAAACACAAGATCATGAGTTTTCTGAGTCTCAGCATTCGGGACATCAGAGGCCTGTGTGGAGTCTCAGTCCACAGACGGGAACTGATCCGTCCAGTAAACCTCTGGACATTGTCCTGGACTGTGTTGTAGTTCAATGACGTGTCTCTGTGGACGAACAGGACACACTTCAGAGGCGTCGCCCAGCCTCGCCCACACATCCAGACTTAATGTCAATTCTGTGCAGGAAAATGAATGAGGGTTTCATACGATGTTTCATTTGGCCTTTAACACAGGCCTCTTTGTTAGAGAGGCTGAGAGTCCTGGAAAAAGTGTGTAAATACACAAACACACGTCTGCAGCTCAGATTTAATGTCAGTGGAGGTTTGAACTGCAGCTGCTGAAAAATGAAAAGTTAAAGCAGATAGTTTTATATGTCATGAGTCTTTATTAAGTCATCGTTGGTGTTAACACTCTGACAGTTCAAATATTTTTCACCCAGTTAAAGATTATTTTCTTGGTGTTGTTGTATTGCTAATCACAAGGTCGGTGGTTCGATCCCCGGCCCACGTGTTGACGTGCCCTCGGGCTGTTCCATCAGTGTGTGGGTGTGATGACGTATGTGTGAGTGAATAGGTGAATGTACTGTGACTGGTCTGTATGACTAGAAAAGCTCTTTGTGAGTGGACGGTTGATAGTGAGGACGCTACGATCTTAACCACCGTCAGACCGTCCTGTCTTCACCCGGTGGAGCGCTGAGTGTTTGTTGGTGTCTCGTCTTTCTCAGTCGTCACTCATTATGTGGGAGCAAGAAAGAAAAATAGAAAAGAAAAGAGAGAGTCTTGATCTCTCGTCCTCTCTCTCTCTCTCTCTCTCTCTCTCATGGACAACCTGAGTGATGACAGTAAGATGACAAATACATTTTGTGCAGGGTGTGAACTCCGCCTCCCCTGAACACATGATCCAGCCTGCAATCAAGTTATGCTAATGTGTCGTTCATGCGTGCCGGCGATTATGTCTCTTTGATGAAGATAATGTTACACGAGTGGCGTGGCTCCTTTGAGAATAGCTGGTTGTTGTGAAGGTGGAGCTGGTGGCTGGAGCAGAGGGAGGGAGATGTCTGCTCAGTGTGAGCTGCAGGACCACAGCTCCTGCGTCGAGATCATCGTCCGTCGCCACAACAACAGGAAGACGCAGACAGGAAGCGAGGGGGAGGAGTGATCCCGGCGTGGAGACGTAGCTGTGATGTGACAGGTGTAAAGGACAGTTGAGCTTCTCTTATTCACTTTATCATCTAGAAGCAGATCCAGGTCCGGACTCTGTCTCATCAGGTCTGGATGTCTGACTCCGCCCTGATCACATGGTGCAGCTGATCGGTGACAGCAGGTGGGGGAGGGGCGGTGAACAGCTGTGCCACCAGTCTGTTTAAATGATGAAGCGGATGTGATGGTGTGGGAGGGGCTTGAATGGATGATGTCACACCTCTGCCGCGTGTTGGTGCTCAGACTCCAAGCAGGATCCCAGAGAACAGGGAGTCCTGCAGGACGCTGATGGCCGAGCCGGTGGCGTTGTCCACAAACACTGAGACGTACTCTCCAGCCTACACACACACACACACACACACAGTTTAGTGTTTGTCTTTAAAGCCTGTCGTGTCGGCAGCTTCTGATCTGAGTGTAGGTGTGTGGATCTACAGGTGTGTGTTGTACCTGTAGATACAGCGTTCCTGTCAGTAAGATGCTGAAGGTTCCTCCAGCAGCTGCCACGCCCATCACCGACTCCACAGAGCTGAGACACACAGACAGAAAACACGAGTGAGTGAGTGATGACAGGTGTGTCCGTACAGAGACGGGCTGACTGATGAGGAGGCGGCTTTTAGACAGAACCCAGCAACAGCACCACTGACTCTGAAACCATCACTTCCAATAGCTCGCGCAGCGCCATGACGGTTTGTTGCTGCGCTGGTCAAAGATCAGTCGCGTTGAACTCTGACCGCTGTGACAAACACCTGCACGGCCAATAGAAACGAGACCTGAGACCGGCTGCTTATTAGCAGGGCTAATGCTAACACACTGTAACGAGACGCCTTGTTGCTGAGAATCATAGACTGTAAACACAGCGGCGAGCGCAGGTCACATCCTGTCTGAGGGCCCATCACGCTGTAAATCATGAGCTGATCTTCAGAAGCAACAGAAACATTTCTGTGATCTGGGCTTTGTGCTCAGACTCGTGTTGGAACAGGGTCAAACACCAACAGCCTGTTTATCTGTCGCTCACCAGAGGTTCAGTCTAACCTCTAATCACTGATCGCAGCTGTGACGACTCACGCCGCTGCACAAACAGCTGCAGACACCACGTGGAAAACAGAGAAGAAGAAGAAACAGGAAGTACTCACAGGTTACTCTGACACAGAGACTCGATGCAGATCGCTGCCCTCACACTGTCTCTGAGCCGGACCTGGACTCTGTCACCAGACTCTGACACACACACACACACACACACACACACACACAGACACACACACACACACACACACACACACACACACACACACACACACAGATTATCTAATGCACATTTTCACCCAGCAGTAAAACATAACACAGAGGAGTAGTTTATTATCATGTTGTTGTCACATCTAAACAGACTGGGACAGTTTGTTTGATCGGAGAGGTGACCTCTGTCTAACACCTGGTGACAGATGTGTTACTGGTTGTTATGGTGATGAGACTGAATGGTTGTTGTGTTTCAGTGTCATTGGACATGGACCAGTGTCATCATGGCGTCTGACTTCCTGTAGCAGTAACAGTACTTTTCAGTGGTTGAATATTCAACATGTTTTTATTCCTCTGCCAGAGCAGCAGCCATTTTGTTTTCAGGTCGTCCATCTCATTCTGGACACGATATCTCAGTAACACCTCCATGAAACTTCTTCAAATTTGGCACAAACATTCAGTAGGACTCAAGGATGAACTGATTAGATTTTGGTGATCAAAGGTCAAAAGTCAAGGTCAGTGTGACCTCACAAAACTGTTTTTAGCCGTTACTCAAGACTTCACAGAAATTATGACAAAATTTCACAGAAATGTTAAATATTTTATATTTTATAAGACTCTGGATAAACAGGAGGTGACCTGAGTGAAGGAGGCAGACAATCTCTTATATTATTAGGAAACTCTTCAGAAACGTCCCTTGTTATGCAGACGATACCCTGTTGTACCTGTGAATGAAGCCAGATGGAACACGCCTCAAGGACACACACATCTGGATGAGCAGCAACTTTCTGCTGTTAAACACCAAAGTTATTGTTCATGACCCCTCAGTTAGTCTAGCTGGCGTTGTCCTCAAGCTCCATCCTCCTCACCTACAACGCCCTTAATGGACCATCATATCTTAAAGAGCTGATACCTCCCCCTTCCCTCTCTCATGTTTAAGAATATGTGTGAAGACTTTAATACCAGCTGTTGGTTTCAGTCAGTATTTACTAAGACTTTAGTTCCAAGTGTCAGTCTCTCTTTCTTCTTCTGTTATGAATGATGAAGATGAAATAACTCAGGTGCATTCCTCCAGGTCACCTGTCCCGGTGAGCAGGACTGTTGTTGTGTTAGTGTCGGTGTTGAGCGGCGGTGTGCCGGTTGCTCTCACCTATCAGGAGGCTGGCTGTGAGCTGGTAGAAGCCAGAGACGGGTGCTGTGTATCGGCCGGTGCTGGTGTTGAAGCTCTGACCCCTCTGGAGGCTCTGCTCGGAGTCTGAGGGCTGCAGGGGTCAAAGGTCAAACACAGGAAGCAGTTAAAGGAAAGATCCTGTAGATCTCCTCCCGGTGCAGAACAGTCACAGTGATGGAGAACAAACCCACTGATGTGGTGTCAGGTTTATCTAAAGCTCATGTGAGACCTGAGCCTGAAGTGGCTTTCACTCTTTTTAACATTAAATTTAATAATAATAAAAATGATAATAATCTAATTAGCTAACTTTAAATGGATTTATCATCTTGTTAACTACCTTTTTAAATTTGTCTTTTTATTAGTTTTTCTGTTGAATATTTAAAGTTCAAGACAGTCAATGAGTCATCGTCATTAAATATGAAATATATCTATCATGCACTATACATACATATGATGTGTGTGTGTCACCTTGCTGAAGGACTGCAGCTCCAGCAGGCTGCGGCGTGGGATGATGACAGGCTGCAGGAGGCGACTCAGGAAGGAGGTGGAGACACGAGGAGGACGATCACACAGCAGACACACTCCTCCTGCCATGTCTGGTGGGGGGGAAGGAGCAGGGGAGGAGGGAGGAGGAGGGGGGGGAGAAGAGACAGATTGATTGTTTGGATCAAGTTGTTTTGAAAAATGATTTCATGAGGAAAAATGACTCTGTGTGTGTGTGTTGGCGTGCTGCCTGCTCAGCACAGAGACGTAAACACACACATTTGCAGAAAGTGTGTGTGTGTGTGTGTGTGTGTGTGTGTGTGTGTGTGTGTGTGGCGCCACACTGCTTGGAAAACAGTCCTGCTGCGGTCAGACTGCAGACGTCTGACTTCAGCTGCACAGGACTCCTTCACGTCTGAACTCACAGCTTCACCCTGTTTATTAACTCTCTCTCTGACAGAGCGCCCCCTGCTGGCCGGAGTCTCCACCCACCATCAGCCCTGGAGCTGAGAGCTCAGATCTCACCCTGCTCTACCTGCAGACTGCTGTGGTGTCTGCTGGGGAGGAGGGAGTTAAGTTGGTGCGTGACTTGACACATGTTTATCACAGTCATTGTGGCATCAGTCCGTCTGGTTCAGTCTTCAGATCTGTTCTCACTTCTAGCTGCTGGAATAAAAACTGAACTCTTTCAAACACACAGCTGCAAAATATGGAAACACGTGTAGAGAAAAACTGATGGAGGAAAACAAGGAGCATGCATGAACGAACAAATTCACTCTCTGACACACACACACACACACACACACACACACAAATGTGCAGAAAGTAACAAAGACACACCATCAGTCAGCAGGTATGTCAGGAATCCTGCAGCTGAGCCAAGTCACATCCACGCTCCACAAAATTACCCCTATTAAGGACTCAGACAGCCTGCCTCCACACACACACACACACACACACACACACACACACACACACACACACAGCTCTGTATTTATATAACCTACATACAGAAACAGAGTGAAAGTGAAATATTGGAGCTGGACAAATCATGTGAAAACTAAAGTGAATGCAGACAGGCTTCTGTCTGGTCCAGGTCCTGACTCCAGTCTGTGGTAGCTAAGTGTAGTAACCATAGTAACCAGTGTTCTGCTGTTGTCGGATCAGGACCTGGAGATTTCAACATGTTTCCATCTGTAGTGAAAACAACCAGGACGCCTGTGATCTGTCAGGAAGATGTGTCCAGGACCATTAGCCTAGCTTAGCACAAAGGCTGGAACCAGGTTGAAACTGTTAGCATAGGTTAGCACAAACACTGAAAACGGGGAAACTGTTAGCATAGCGTGGTCAGAGAATCTGGAGTGAACCTGGTCTCGGTCTGTGTGATTAGTGAACTCTCACCTCTCAGTTTTAGCTGCAGCTCCTGGATGAGCTCCTGTTGTTGGGGCAGGAGGGGGGCGGGGGGGCCCTGAGGCCCCTGTGGTCCTGGAGGTCCTGGAGGGCCTGGAAGACCATGCTGCAGATAGGCATAAACATTTACAGGTGTGTTTCTGTCTACAGCCAGATGTGGATTAGAAACTCAGGAACGTGTCAGCAGATTTAGATTTTTCAGGAGTAGAAATGTTGTTTGGACAAGTTGAGCTTCACGCTGTCAAAGAGTTTGTTTTATTATCAGTTAATCTGCTGATTCTTCTCTGTTCATTCAACGTCATTCATTGAGTCAGTGTCAGAAAACAGTGATACACTCTGTTTCCTGGTTTGATCAAACCAACAGTCTAAAACATTGAGATGTAAAGTATTTAATGTACTGTTAGACTAATTGTTGCAGCTCATACAGGACTGTCCTCTGGTCACATTCAGTCAGTCACATCCTGACTCCACCATATGTTTTTATTCCTCCGCGTCTGCGACAGTCAGAGCAGCAGCCATTTTGTTTTCAGCTTGTCCGTCCGTCTCCTTCTCGTTGAAACCATACCTCAGAAACACCTTCATGAAACTTCTTTACATTTGGGACGTTCACTTGAACTCAAGGATGAACACAAAACACTTTCAACCAAACTCAAGACTTCTCAGTAATTATGACAAACTTTCACACCAATGGTTCATATTTTCTATGACTGTGGATAAACAGGGACGTGACCTGGAACTAGTCTGAGTGGCGGAGGCTGTAATTCTAGTTATTATATATGTTTCTCTTCAGGTGGAGGTGTGTCTGACCTTGGAGGTTCTCCTGGACCCTTTGGTTCTCCGGTTGTCCCCCTTGTTGGAGTTTCTTCTAAAGATGAGCCAGGAGCTGAGAGGAGACACTCTGGACAGGTCGGAGGACGCCGACTCCTGGAATAACAACAGAACCGGTTTCACACGGTCAGTGTACAACATGTTAACTTTAGCTCAGGGTCTGTTAACCTGCAGTAACCATAGCAACAGTGATGATGCTTCAGATAGCTGACTGGTGACTAACTTAACCAAAGGTTAAACTGACCACAACAAATTTAACAGTGAATGTCTCATTGTGTTTTCTCTTCAGATTGAACTGAAAGTTGAATTTCCATCATCACGTCTGGGATGTAAATCTCATCATTAAGTTATTAAGTGTAGTAACCATAGTAACCAGTGTTCTGCTGTTGTCGGATATGGACCTGGAGATTCCAACATGTTTCCATCTGTAGTGAAAACAACCAGGACGCCTGTGATCTGTCAGGAAGATGTGTCCAGGACCATTAGCCTAGCTTAGCACAAAGACTAGAAGCAGAGGGAAACTGTTAGCATAGCTTAACACAGACTTGAAGGAAGGGGAAACTGTTAGCATAGCTTAGCACAGACTGGAAGCGGGGGAAACTGTTAGCATAACTTAGTACAAAGGCTAGAATCAGGGGGAAACTCTTAGCATAGCTTAGCACAACGTCTGAGTGACTTAGTGTTGATGTTACAGGTCTGTGACACTGTACTTCAGTGGAGACGTGACGGAGTCATAAGGAATCAAACATGAGTCTAGTTATTGTGTAACTGTAGGTCTGCAAGCTGCTGCTGTCTTCATCATCAATGTTCCAGTATTTATTTATTGATTGATTGATTGTTTGCTCCATAAAATAGCAAAAACAAATCTGAAAAAGACAGTTTACTGAAGGAGACGCCTTCAACAGATGAAACAACTTCATTCACTGTGACTCAGAACAGACTTTAAAGCAGCTGAAACAAAGACTACGGTGGCCCTGAGGGCTCAACACATCACAACTTCAGAAAACATCTTCAACAATCTGACAACACATAAGCTGCAAATACTCACAAAACAACAGCAGGACACAAAAAAGTGTTATGAAGACAGCTAGTCGGCTCCTCGTTAGCAGTGTTGGAAAACAAGCTCAAGGTGAGTTTGTTTATTACATCGTCAATATCACATGATTCAGATATAATTGAAGCTGTTAGCCGTTAGCTTAGCCTTTGGGTACCCTGGAAACACTTTTCCAGGGTAGTTGTTGTGAGTATTTGCAGATTGATGAAGATGCTTTCTGAAGTTGTTTGTGTTTGTGCTTTGAGCCCTCAGGGCCACCGTAGAAGACTTAGATTATTATTGATTGATCAGGATATCAGATGGTTAATGTTCAGATTAATGATAGTTTCAGTGTTTGAGACTTTTCCAGTCAGTGTCACGATGGTCGTGTCCAGCAGGTTGGTAAATATGACGTCAGAGAACTGGATTCACCAGCTCATTAAAAACAGAATCCAGAGATGTTCAGAAAACATCTTCAACCATTAATCAATTATCAGAATATGTGACTGACTGAGTAAGACAGTCTGATGTATAAATTAATGATTGATTGATCAGTTGATTGATCAGCAGCCGGATCTGCTTCCTGTTCCCTCCTGATGTGGAGACGTGCAGGAGCATCTGAGCATCTGAACAGGTGAGGTTGTTTTCTTACCAGGATCTCGGTGCTGACGGCCTCGTCCTCATCCAGCATCTCCTGACTCTCTTCACTCTCTACGTCATCGACGCTCGCCGCCTCCACTACCACCGCCGTCATCATCATCATCATCATCAATCCTAGGAGCACAGGGAGCAGCAGCAGCCCTCCTGCCCCACCTGGAGAGCTCCTTCCCTGGGATAACCTGAGCAGCATGCTGGGCGGGTGTGGGAGAGGTGGAACCAGAGGACGAAGGCGTTCAGGTCTGCGTCTGTATGGACCTAAGATGTTCCCATGATGCACCTCTGTAGGTCTGCTCCTCTTACATCAGCTGAGCCTGTGTTCAGTGGGTATGTTGAACGTCTCATGTGATGACCTTTGACACCAAGCTCTCCTCCTGAAATCTCCCCCTGTGACGTCTTTTCTTCACCTCCTGCGGCCTCCTCCTCTCTCTCCAGACGTAAACACAGAGTCTTTGAGGGAGGTTTCTCTCCGTGGGTCTCGTGCTTCCTCCTCCTCCTCTTTTTCCAGCTCTTCCTCTCTTGTGTTTCAGCGCAGACTCCTTCCTCCTGGAGCCTGTTTTTCTCCTCTGCTCTTCCTCTCTGCTGAGCCCCTTTTATCTGCCTCCCTGCTCCCTGACTCCTCCTCCTCTTCCTCAGCTCCTCCCCCTCCCACTCTTTCTGTTCCTTCCTTTCTTCTCTCTATCTGTCTGTGGATCTGAAGCTGTCACTCCGTCTGTCTGCAGTCTTTTCCTTAATGTCTCCCCAGCGTCCGTCTGTCTCTCTCTCTGTTTTATCTCTTTTCCCATCGTTTGTCTTTCTTTGCCTCCAGACTTTGTTTTTCTTCTTCTTTTCACCCCCTCCCTCGTCCTCCTCCTCCTCCAAGTTTCTTCTCCTCATGCTACAGCTGTAAAATGAATCAGATATATGACCATATATCTGCAGATTATTAATTATTTGCTGTCTACTCTATGTCCATGTGTAAAGCTGATAAACACTGAGGATATTTTGTGTTTATATTAATTATAACCAAATATCTCCCAGAAACATTTTAATATGGGTGTAACGTGTCATTAAACTGTCACAGCTCCTCTTTTATTTCATCCTGCAGCTGATTTGAACTGAGACAACAAGATAATTACAGTTTCAAGTATTTTGCAGATCAGATATTTCCTGTGATGTGTCGTTGTCTCTGTGAGCTGCGCATGTTGAAGATGTTTTCTAACCTCCTGTCTTTTCCTTTATTTAACAGGTGAAAGTGTCGGTGAGATGGAGATGTCTGAGCAGCAGGAGTCAGACCTGAGTGTGTTTGTATCACTTCTTTAAGAGGTTTTCACTCAGGTGTGTTGTTGTTAGTTTCATATCCATGTCTGTCTTCAACTCTGGACCTTAAACAGGTTTTAACCACGTCCTTGTCCCTCTGTAAAACACAAGAAAAACACAGATTAAAACACAGATTAAAACACAGATTAAAACAGGTAAAAACACAGGTAAAAACACAGGTAAAACACAGATTAAAACAGGTAAAAACACAGGTTATAACACAGGTAAAACACAGATTAAAACACAGGTAAAACACAGATTAAAACACAGATTAAAACACAGGTAAAACACAGATTAAAACACAGATTAAAACACAGATAAAAACACAGGTAAAAACACAGGTAAAAACACAGGTTAAAACACAGGTAAAACACATGTAAAACAGGTTAAAACAGATTAAAACACAGATTAAAACACAGATTAAAACACAGATTAAAACACAGATAAAACACAGATTAAAACACAGATTAAAACACAGATAAAACACAGATTAAAACACAGATTAAAACACAGATAAAACACAGATTAAAACACAGATTAAAACACAGATAAAACACAGATTAAAACACAGATTAAAACACAGATAAAACACAGATTAAAACACAGATTAAAACACAGATAAAACACAGATTAAAACACAGATTAAAACACAGATAAAACACAGATTAAAACACAGATTAAAACACAGATAAAACACAGATTAAAACACAGATTAAAACACAGATAAAACACAGATTAAAACACAGATTAAAACACAGATAAAACACAGATTAAAACACAGATTAAAACACAGATAAAACACAGATTAAAACACAGATTAAAACACAGATAAAACACAGATTAAAACACAGATTAAAACACAGATAAAACACAGATTAAAACACAGATTAAAACACAGATAAAACACAGATTAAAACACAGATTAAAACACAGATAAAACACAGATTAAAACACAGATTAAAACACAGATAAAACACAGATTAAAACACAGATTAAAACACAGATAAAACACAGATTAAAACACAGATTAAAACACAGATAAAACACAGATTAAAACACAGATTAAAACACAGATAAAACACAGATTAAAACACAGATTAAAACACAGATAAAACACAGATTAAAACACAGATTAAAACACAGATAAAACACAGATTAAAACACAGATTAAAACACAGATAAAACACAGATTAAAACACAGATTAAAACACAGATAAAACACAGATTAAAACACAGATTAAAACACAGATAAAACACAGATTAAAACACAGATTAAAACACAGATAAAACACAGATTAAAACACAGATTAAAACACAGATAAAACACAGATTAAAACACAGATTAAAACACAGATAAAACACAGATTAAAACACAGATTAAAACACAGATAAAACACAGATTAAAACACAGATTAAAACACAGGTAAAACACAGATTAAAACACAGGAAAAACACAGGTTAAACACAGGTAAAAACAGGTTAAAACACAGGTTAAAACTAAGGTAAAACACAGGTTAAAACACAGGTAAAACACAGATTAAAACACAGGAAAAAACAGGTTAAAACACAGGTTAGAACTAAGGTAAAACACAGGTTAAAACACAGGTAAAACACAGGTTAAACACAGGTAAAAAAAAACAGATTAAAACACAGGTTAAAACAAAGGTAAAACACAGATAAAAACACAGGTTAAACAACACAGGTAAAAAACAGGTTAAAACACAGATAAAACACAGGTTAAAACACAGGTTAAAACACAGGTTAAAACACAGGTTTAAACACAGGTTAAAACACAGGTAAAACAGGTTAAACACAGGTTAAAACACAGGTAAAACAAAGGTTAAACACAGGTTAAAACACAGGTTAAACACAGATTAAAACACAGGTAAAACAGTTTAAAACACAGGTAAAGCACAGGTTAAAACACAGGTAAAACACAGTAAAAACACAGGTAAAACACAGATTAAAACACAGGTAAAAACACAGATTAAAACACAGGTAAAACACAGATTTAAACACAGATTAAAACACAGGTAAAAACACAAGTAAAACACAGGTTAAACAGGTTAAAACAGGTAAAACAAGGGTTAAACACAGGTAAAACACAGGTTAAACACAGGTTAAAACACAGGTAAAACAAAGGTTAAACACAGATTAAAACAGGGAAAAACACAGGTAAAAACAGATTAAAACAGAAAAACACAGGTAAAACAAAGGTAAAACACAGTTAAAACAGGTTAAAACAGGTAAAAACATAGGTAAAACAAAGGTTAAACAGGTTAAAACACAGGTTAAACACAGATTAAAACGGAAAAACAGGTAAAACACAGTTAAAACAGGGAAAAACACAGGTAAAACAAAGGTAAAACACAGGTAAAAACACAGGTAAGACACAGGTTAAACACAGATTAAAACAGATAAAAACACAGGTAAAACTGTAGTGGTAGTGTATATTTATGATTCTAACAGTATTTAAAAACATGGTGGATCAGTGTTTGTTGTAGTTCTGTCTTTATGATGACAGAACTATCACAACAGTTTAGCTGGAAACACAAACACACACACACACCCTCCTCCCTGTCAGATAAGGTGGGTGTGGCTTCAGTCTGACAGGATGATGAAAGTTAGTTTGGTTGTTGGCGTCTGTGATGAAACAACAGCGACCGTTTCCTCTGAATCTGACTGAAGCTGATAGAGACACACACACATACACCCCTCACACAAACACACACACACACATCCACCCATTGCAGTATTAATAAATCACTCCGTGTTCATGTCAGAGAAACACTGATGTTGTTCAGAGGAAACTTCACATAAACTTATTGTAACTGTAATTTCCACTGGAACATCTTCACCATCAGTTTAAAAACTGTGAAGAGCCGAAGACATCCACCCCGACTCCTCCGGTACCACTGACACTAAAGACCCCGACTCCTCCGGTACCACTGACAGTAAAGACCCCGACTCCTCCGGTACCACTGACACTAAAGACCCCGACTCCTCCGGTAACACTGACACTAAAGACCCCGACTCCTCACTGAATGTTCCCTCACTGGATAAAGAGTGTTTCAGTGAAGCATCAGATCATTAGCAGGAGGTTAATGCAGCTGCTTAATCAGCTCAGTGGTTAAAAACAGCCTCTAATCTCTTTGTTTTATGTCCTCATGTAAATATAACTCAGTCAGTCAAACTGCTTCATATCCACTCTCATTATTTCATGACAGTTTTAAACAGATAGAGACGTCTTTGTCTCAGTGGTGCCCCCTACAGTTAATCTGAAACAGCAAAAATTTAAAAACCTCAGATTAAACACAAGATTTTAAAATATGCAAATTAGGCCAAACACACGTGGTGTCTACAGACCTGGTCTTAACTCCACCCCCCCATTTATTTATTATGTAGTGCAGTGTGTGAGAAGGAACAGTGTCGTAGAAAGAAAATAATAATAATATTCATAATATATCTATATCAATCTATATAGATATAGATATATATACATATATAATATCAAAGATAATGTTATTGAAAATCAAAAACTAAATAAACCTGTAATAAAACACACACAAACCTGCAGGTTGTTGAAGCTGCAGGTGTGACAGGTGAAGCAGCTCTAAGTCCTGCTAAGAGGATCTGTCTGCACACACACACACACACACACACACACACACACAGTGTAAGCTGAGCTTTGCGTGCTGATGATGAGTTCAGTTGTCGTGTCTCTGATGTTGTCAGTGTGTTGAACAGAGGGATGATGGGAGCTGACGGCGACATGATGGGGACGAACCCAGAAAACACAACTGACCTCTGAACCCGGGAGACACACTGAACACGGTAAATACACGATAACACTGTGTGTGTGTGTGTGTGTGTGTGTGTGTGTTAGAGACAGTCAGCTGTGACTGAGTGTTCATCTGTAGATTAACACAGTTTGCTTTTGTGTTAATATTTGCTAATATAAACCTGTCTGTGTGTGTGTGTGTGTGTAGGTGTCATGGATGCCGAGGATCCATCTCCTCTGCGGCGTTTTGTTGTAGCGAAGCGTTCGATCACCTCCATCTTTGATCAGCTGCTGGATTTTGTGAAAGACGGCTCTGCCTTTGTGGACGGTCAGAAACACACACACACACACACTGTACACACTTGTTGCTCAGGTGTGTGTAGGTGTAAGGAGGAGATGAGTTGGCAGCCAGGTGAAAGTGGACAGTGACTCCATCACTGCGACCAGCTGGAGGACGTTGTGTTC
>NW_019175105.1:81853-96238 GCF_002260705.1 Seriola dumerili
GCGCTCTTTATTTGGGATCTTAGTAAATCAGGCCCATAGTAACATGTGATGACACGTGGTGACACGTGGTGACACGTAATAACACGTAGTAACATGTGATGACACGTAGTGACACGTGGTGACACGTAATAACACGTAGTAACACGTGATGACACACAGTGACACGTGATGACACGTGGTGACACACAGTGACACGTGATGACACGTGGTGACACGTGGTGACACGTAATAACACGTAGTAACATGTGATGACACGTAGTGACACGTGGTGACACGTAATAACACGTAGTAACACGTGATGACACATAGTGACACATGGTGACACGTAGTGACACGTAGTGACACGTAGTAACACGTAGTGACACATAGTAACACGTAGTGACACGTAATAACACGTAGTAACACGTGATGACACATAGTGACACATGGTGACACGTAGTGACACGTAGTGACACGTAGGGACACGTAGTAACACGTGATGACACGTAGGGACACGTAATAACACGTAGGGACACGTAATAACACGTAGTAACACGTGATGACACATAG
Organism: Seriola dumerili; assembly: GCF_002260705.1. Classification (NCBI taxonomy): domain Eukaryota; kingdom Metazoa; phylum Chordata; class Actinopteri; order Carangiformes; family Carangidae; genus Seriola; species Seriola dumerili. The sequence goes on from NW_019175105.1 coordinate 82,403, forward strand.
TGACACGTAATAACACGTAGTAACACGTGATGACACGTAGTGACACGTAATAACACGTAGTGACACGTAATAACACGTAGGGACACGTAGTGACACGTAGGGACACGTAGTGACACGTAGTGACACGTAGTGACACGTAATAACACGTAGGGACACATAGTAACACATGGTGACACGTAATAACACGTAGGCACACATAGTAACACGTGGTGACACGTAGTGACACGTAATAACACGTAGGGACACATAGTAACACGTAGTGACACGTAGTGACACATAGTAACACGTGATGACACGTAGTGACACGTAATAACACGTAGTGACACGTAGTGACACATAGTAACACGTGATGACACGTAGTGACACGTAGTGACACGTAATAACACGTAGTGACACGTAGAGACACATAGTAACACGTGATGACACGTAGTGACACGTAGGGACACGTAGTGACACGTAGTGACACGTAGTAACACGTAGTGACACATAGTAACACGTAGTGACACGTAATAACACGTAGTAACACGTGATGACACATAGTGACACATGGTGACACGTAGTGACACGTAGTGACACGTAGGGACACGTAGTGACACGTAGTGACACGTAGTGACACATAATAACACGTAGGGACACATAGTGACACATAGTGACACGTAGTGACACGTAATAACACGTAGTGACACGTAATAACACGTAGGGACACGTAGTGACACGTAGGGACACGTAATATCACGTAGTGACACGTAGTGACACGTAGGGACACGTAGTGACACGTAGGGACACGNGTAATAACACGTGATGACACGTAGTGACACGTAGTGACACGTAATAACACATAGTAACACGTGATGACACATAGTGACACGTGGTGACACGTAGTGACACGTGGTGACACGTAGTGACATGTAGTAACACGTGGTAACACGTGGTGACACGTGGTGACACGTAATAACACGTAGTAACACGTGATGACACATAGTGACACGTAATAACACGTAGGGACACATAGTAACACGTAGTGACACGTAGTGACACGTAGTGACACGTAGTGACATGTAATAACACGTGATGACACGTAGTGACACGTAGTGACACGTAATAACACGTAGTGACACGTAGGGACACATAGTAACACGTAGGGACACGTAATAACACGTAGGGACACATAGTAACACGTAGTGACACGTAGTGACACGTAATAACACATAGTAACACGTGATGACACATAGTGACACGTGGTGACACGTAATAACACATAGTAACACATAGTGACACGTAGTGACACGTAATAACACGTGATGACACGTAGTGACACGTAGTGACACGTAATAACACATAGTAACACGTGATGACACATAGTGACACGTGGTGACACGTAGTGACACGTGGTGACACGTAGTGACATGTAGTAACACGTGGTAACACGTGGTGACACGTGGTGACACGTAATAACACGTAGTAACACGTGATGACACATAGTGACACGTAATAACACGTAGGGACACATAGTAACACGTAGTGACACGTAGTGACACGTAATAACACATAGTAACACGTGATGACACATAGTGACACGTGGTGACACGTAGTGACACGTGGTGACACGTAGTGACATGTAGTAACACGTGGTAACACGTGGTGACACGTGGTGACAGTAAAGGCGTGTTGAAGAAGATCACCAGGAATAATGTGAAAGATTTTTTTAAAGCAGAAACTGTCCATAGAAAAGAAAATGAGTCACAAATGTGACAAATGAAAACAGTCGCCTCTCTTTGTTGTATAAACTATGACTGAACTTACCTGTTGTTGTGTGTTGTGGCGTCAGAGGCGTGGCGGGGCGATGACCTGGGTCAGGTGGCCGTGGAGGAGCAGAGTCTGGAGATGCAGAGCTGTGCCACCAAACTGTCGACCATCAGAGAAGTTCTGCTCAGGAGACACATGAAGGTGGCGTTCTTTGGCAGGTCGGTCAAACACACTCTACACTGTACATACATCACCTGTCATGTTAGTGTCACACTCCTGAGACCAACAAAGATATTAATATATAAATCATCAAATCAAATGTTTACTATAATGAAGCATCTTTATTGCTCTGTGTCGGCGACAGAGCAGCAGCCATTTTGTTTTCAGGTCGTCCGTCTCCTTCTCCTTAACACAATATCTCAGTAACACCTTGACAAACATTCACTTGGATTCAAGGATGAACTGATTAGACTTTGGGGGTCAAAGGTCAGAGTGACCTCAAACACTTTTTAGCCATTACTCAAGACTTCCATCAGAAGATATAAAAACCATCTCAGTGTAGTTTTACATCTCCTCTCTCAGGCTTCTCTCTGGAGCTCTAGTAACAACAGGTCGGTGAGCCAATCAGAAGAGAGGAGGCTCTGAGCCTCTCCTCTGATTGGCTGACTGTTTTCTGAGTGATCCAATAAAAATATAGCAGATTTCAGGTAAAAACACTCAGAGAAACCAAATCCTGCAAGGTTTGGATGGTGGGTCCAGGTGGGCGGGGCTTGGTGACTGCTTTGTTGTGACATCACAAAGTTCCAGAACCTGAAGTTTATTTCTTCACTCAGATTAAAACACATGGTGAGTTTAAAGTGTCATTGTGACTGATTCATGATGCTCTTAAATATTTGGTATTTTCCATCACAGCTACAAACCTGACTGAAACTGACATCACACAGACTATATCACCACATAGTCAATCAATAAATGAATTGACTGAATCAATCAATTGTAATTTCTGCAGAGCTCAGGAAGAATCTCTCAACCCTCCACGTTCAGTTTATTGTCATGTGACAGAAAGAAGCTGAAACCAGAGAAAACTGTTTAACTGGAAACGATTCATTGATTATTAAAACAATAGATTCTTTTCTGTGGATAAACTCATCAATTAATCAACTCATCAATTCATCCTGAAATAAAAGAAGAAAAATAACAAAACAGTCAAATTCCTCATGGAGAATATGGAGTTTATAAAAGACCAGTGTGTGTGCACTGTGAGTGTGGAGGTGGTGAACTGAGCGCGCTCAGTGGCGGCTGTGGCCGGACGTCTGCTACCGGCTCTGATTGGTGTGGAGATCTGAGAGATCTGCCAACAGACGAACAAACTGTCGCCTCAGATAAACTTTATCAGTGATTCACAAGCTGACCGTCACAGTGACACGGATCCAGAGGAACGTGCTCCAGGGGCGATGATGTAATAACAGTCAGATGATGCAATCAGCCTGATGATGTAATAGCTCCTGAGAAACTGAGTTTCCCTGTAAAAGGCCTGAAATCCTGATAAGCTCATTTAAAGCTACAGAAAATATGAACTTTCAGTTTGAAGCTGTTTCAGGACACTTTTTATTTTTCCTCCGCGCCGGCAGCCATTTTGTTTTCAGGTTGTCCGCCTCATTCTCGTGACACGATATCTCAGTAACACCTTGAGGGAACTTCCTGAAATGTGACGCAAACATTCCCTGGGACAAAGGTCAAAGGTCAAGGTCAGTGTGACCTCAGAAAACACTTTTTAACCATTACTCAAGACAGTTATAACAAACACACAAATGGTTGATATTCTCTCTGACTCTGGATAAACAGCATGTGACCTGGAACTAGTCTGAGCGGTGGAGGGATACGACCACGAGGAGGTGATTGTAGTTGCACTCTGACACTGTAGGACATCGTCCTCAATGTTTCTATAGTAAAACTGATGGTTTGTGAGTCAATGACTCTGGAGCTTATTATAACAGGATCAAACTTTAAACTCAAAGTCTAAATGTCAGTCAGCTGATCAGGGTCAATGGGAGTCACCTCTTCTAATTCATTATCAAATGTTAATCAGTAAATAAATCTTCTGTAACTTTACTAACCTGCCCCATCAGGACTGTGTGGGTGTGGTCTGATCAGAGGTGATTGACAGTCTGATTAGTTCATGCACGGACGTGTCATCACCACATGACTGGGGCTCCAGGTGAACAGTAGCTCACCTGCTCTCTCTGCTGCTTCAGGACCAGTAACGGGAAGAGCACCGTGATCAACGCCATGCTGAGAGACCGCGTGCTGCCCAGCGGCATCGGACACACCACCAACTGCTTCCTGAGGGTGGAGGGGACCGACGGCGACGAGGCTTACCTCACCACCGAGGCGTCCAATGAGAGGAGGAGCGTCGCGGTACGTCACAGACAGGTCTTAAAGGGACAGACCCACATTTAGAGTCCAGACTGAAGCTTCTTTAAAAAGTGGAACTGTTCCTTTAAATTTCATCATTCTGTCTGTTCTGTTGATGACTGTCATAACTCAGCCTTCCTGCTCCTCCTGCCCCCCCCCCCCCCCCCCCCCCCCCCCAAGACTGTGAACCAGCTGGCTCATGCTCTCCACATGGATCCCACCCTGGACTCCGGCAGCCTGGTCAAAGTGTTTTGGCCTAAAAGCCGCTGCGCTCTGCTGAGAGACGACCTGGTGCTGATGGACAGGTAACTCTGTCTTTACCTGTCCAGGTGTCTCCTCCTCGAACCTCGGACCATCAGTGAACACGTGGTTAGTTAAAGGGTGAAGGTGTGAAGCTCATCACAGAACAGGGATAATGTCTCCTCAGCTGAGTTACTCAAGTGAATATCTTAAAAAAGTTTCCTTAGTTTAGGAAAAAACATTTAGGCATTTGCAGCAGTGAAAGAGATTTAAACACTTAAACACTGAAGTAAACTCTGTGTGCTCTGTGACCTTTGACCCAGCCCTGGGACAGATGTGACCCTGGAGTTGGACAGCTGGATCGATAAGTTCTGTCTGGACGCCGACGTCTTTGTCCTGGTGGGAAACGCAGAGTCAACGCTGATGAACACGGTGAGGAAACACGTTCGTCACCTGTCGACTGTAACGTGACGAACGTTCTTTATTTATTAATTATTGATATAATTATTATTTGTCATATTTGTCTCCTTCTGTTTTCAGGAGAAACTTTTCTTCCATAAAGTCAGTGAGAGAATTTCCAAACCGAACATCTTCATCCTCCACAATCGATGGGACGCCTCTGTGACTGAGCCCGAGTACATCGAGGAGGTGTGTGTGTGTGTGTGTGTGTGTGTGTGTGTGTGTGTGTGTGTGTGTGTGTGTGTGTGTGAAAACCTGACTAAACTCAACTTTTCTGCAGCTACTTCACAATAAAAGCCTCAACCAGCTCTCTGCTTTTAGAAAGCTTTTATTGTGAAAAAGGAGCAGGAAGTGGTGATTATATTAACATATTCATGTTCTCAAACTAAACTGAACAGGAAGTTACCTGTTAATTGTTGGTACCACAGTGACAGAAAATCCTGCCCTGTGATTGGCTGACAGGTGTCACCAAGTTTACTCAGCACTTTTCTGAGAGCTTCACATCAGTGGTGCGATAAAGAAAAAGCCTTAATGAGTAAAAGTGAAATCTGAAATGACAGCAGGTGAGATCAGCGTAAAACTGTGGAGTCTCCACCCCCTGCTGTCCAGGTGAGGAAGCAGCACCTGGACCGCTGCGTCAGTTTCCTGGCCGAGGAGCTGAGGGTGGTCGGTCTGGACGAGGCTCCAGGGAGGATCTTCTTCGTCTCAGCCAAAGAGGTCCTGAGCTCCAGGATGCAGCGAGCGCAGGGCATGCCTGAGACAGGTGAGACAGGTGAGACAGGTGAAGGACAGCAGGAGGAGTCTCCTCTTGTTTCAAAGACAGCAGCAGCTGTTACAGCCTCAGAGAGGAGACAGGTCTCAGATCAGCCTTAGAGACTTTTCTATGTGTAGAGTTGAACCTGTCTGCAGGTGACATGTCCATCAGTCAACAGTTGTTATTGTTTATTATTTATTTATTTATTTATTATCATAATCATCAGGAGAAGTCTCTGATAACCACAGATCCCCGACACCTTGAATCAGTCAGACTTTTAAAATTAAAGATTATAAAAAATATCTGTTTTTATCTGTTTTATGTAGTTAGCATCTTTTCTTTGTTGATGTTGTTTGTTAGCTTCTAACTGGCAGTGGCTGACACAGTGTTAGCGGTTGTGCTAATGCTAACTCTCTCTCTCTGTACTGACCATGTTTCAGGTGTATTTAGCCCCGCCCCCTGTTGACAGGATTGGTTCCTGAGGTTTGTGACGTATGAAACCCTGGTTCTGTGTTTATGAGACTGTCATTGGTTCACTGCAGCTCAAGGTGGAAACACATAGTCATGGTGCTGATGATTATAAACGTGGATGTTAACGAGGTGAAACAGCTGATTTTAGACTCACTGTGAAGTAGTTGGATGGTGAATGTCGTACTGAACTTCCTGTGTGGTGCTGCAGGTGGCGCTCTGGCTGAAGGTTTCCACGACAGACTCAGAGAGTTCCAGAGGTTCGAGCGGACGTTTGAGGTACAGGATTAATGAGCCTCACCTGTGTGATGTGTTTGATGAGGCTGGTGTTTGGGCTGAGCCGTGACCCTGAACGACCTCTGACCTCTGCAGGAGTTCATCTCCCAGTCTGCGGTGAAGACCAAGTTCGAGCAGCACACGGTGAGAGCGTGGCAGATCACTGAGGCCATCAAAGCTGTGATGGACGCCATCAACATCGCCTCCGCTGACAGGAAGTGAGGGACACACACTAACCAGCTCTTTAATAATATCCTTGTGTGTGTCTGCGTCTCACTTTGACCTTTGACCTCTGACAGGATCTTCTGCCTGGAGGAGCGAGAGGAGCAGAGGGACCGGCTGGACTTTGTCCGAGGACAGATCAACCGTCTGACCGACAACGTCAAAGAGAGGATCAAGAGTCTGACTGAGGACGTCTCTGCCAAGGTGAAGATGCTTCACAGCAGGACAGACACTGAGACAGAGACACCGAGACAGAGACACCGAAACAGAGACACCGAAACAGAGACACTGAAACAGAGACACTGAGACAGAGACACTGAAACAGAGACACCGAAACAGAGACACTGAAACAGAGACACTGAGACAGAGACACTGAGACAGAGACACTGAAATAGAGACACAGAGACACTGAAATAGAGACACTGAAATAGAGACACTGAGACAGAGACACTGAGACAGAGACATTGAAACAGAGACACTGAGACAGAGACACAGACACTGAAACAGAGACACTGAAATAGACACTGAGACACTGAGGACACACACAACTGCAGGAGTGATGTCATCACCTGCACTAACACACATAGACACAGTGGAGAGAGAGCGAGAGCTGGTCGCTGACTTGAACTGTGTCATGTTGAAACCATCAGAACATTTGACACTGTGCTGCAGTGAACTCGAGCTGATGTCTCACAGCAGCTCGTTGTGTCGTCAGGTGACCTCAGCTCTGTCAGATCAGATCCGATCACTTCCTGTTCTGGTGGAGGAGTTCAGAGCCGACTTCAACCCGACACAAGAGACGCTGCAGCTCTACAAAACAGTGAGTCTCAGAGACTGGAAACAGAAGGGACAGTTAGCTTAGCACGAAGACTGGAAATGGGGAAACTGTTAGCCTAGCTTAGCATAAACACTGGAAACAAGACGAAACTGTTAGCCTAGCTTAGCGCAATGATTGGCAACATGGGGAAATTGTTAGCCTAGCTTAGCACAAAGACTGCAAACAGGGGAAATTGTTAGCCTAGCTTAGCACAAAGAGCGGAAACTGTGGGGGACTGCTATCCTAGCTTAGCATAAAGACTGGAAACAAGGGAAAACTGTTAGCCTAGCTTTGCACAAAGACTGCAAAAAAGAGGAAACTGTTAGCCTAGCTTAGCACAAAGACTGGAAACATAGGGAAACTGTTAGCATAGGTTAGCACAAAGACTGGAAACAAGAGGACACTGTTAGCATAGCTTAGCACTGTACTGTACACACAGAGATGAAACTCTGATGTCTATCTGGAAGATTTCTCTAAATGTTGGACTGATCCTTTAAACCTGTTTCTGTCACCTTACCTGACCACACCTGAATCTTGTAATGCACACACACATACACAAACACACAAACACACACACACACACACACACACACACACACACACACACACACACACACAGAGAGTTAACTGGATTTTAAGTAAAGCAGATTAATCTGTTGTTAGTTCCTCTGAGGAGTCTGAGCTGCTGCTTTTGCTCCTCAGAAGCTGCTGCAGCACGTGGAGGAGCGGATGGTTGGAGGTTTGTGTCATCGCTGCTCGGTCAGTGTCCTCAGAGACATCACAGACGCCCAGAGACACATGATCGGTAACAGCAGAGTCACTTCCTCTTCCTCTGCGTCCGTCGACCTCCACCTGATTCTCTGCTTGTTTCTCTCTGTCCTCAGACAGCGTCCGTCCTCTGCTGTCTCTGTCCGTCCAGGAGCAGCTCTCCGCTCCCTCTTCCTCCTCCTCCTTTGAGTTGACCTACGACCTCGGCCTCGCCGCCCTCTGTGCAGATTTCCAGGAGAACATCGAGTTCCAGTTTTCTCTGGGCTGGACCGCCCTCGTCGCTCGCTTCATCGGAGCTGCCAACGCCAAGCGAGCGCTAAGCGGCTCCGACCCGCGGCCGCAGGTCAGCTGACCGACATTACATCTGTCACTGACGTTAAACCAGCTGCTGTAGAGGAGAACACACTTCCTGTTGCTCTGTCTCTGCAGGCAGGCTCCACCTTGAAGGATGAGATGGTGGTTTCCATAGCAACAGGCCTGGTCTCCGTCACCTCCCGAGCCTCCATGACGGTGCTGGTGATTGGTGGAGTGGTACGTCCTGCAGGGCTGACCATTACTTTCATTATTGATTAATCTGGTGACTGATTGATTGTTCTATGAAACAGTGTGATAGAAAAGACAGACGTCTTCAGTCCTCTCAGGTGTGTCTTTCAGGTGTGTCTCAGGTGTGTGTCTTACAGGTGTCTCTCAGGTGTGTGTTTCTAACATGTGTCTCAGGTGTCTCTCAGGTGTGTGTCTCAGGTGTGTGTTGTTGCTGCAGGTGTGGCGATCGGTGGGCTGGCGTCTCATCGCTCTCTCTTTGTCTCTGTACGGTCTAATCTACCTGTACGAGAAACTCACCTGGACTGACGCCAGCAGGGAGCGCGCTCTGAAGCAGCAGTTTGTGGAGCACGCCGCCCGCCGCCTGAGAACCGTCATCCCAACCACCAGCTCCGCCTGCAGCCAGCAGGTGTACAAGTAAGACCCTGCCCCCACCTGACCCTCGCAGTCACTGCCCACTCACCTGAGATCATGTAACAGCGAGTGTGTTGCCGCAGGGAGTTGTCGTCCACCTTCAGCCGTCTGACCCAGAGAGTCGACCTGAGCGAGGCCGAGCTGGAGGGAAACATCCGACAGCTGAGCTTCAGGATCCAGAGACTGGAGAACATCCAGAGGAGGTCCAAGGCCTTCAGGTCAGAGGCCCCGCCCCCTGCTTCCTGTGTCTTTGCTAAGCTAAGCTAACAGCAGCTCCACCACTGATAAGAAATTAATAAGAAATAAACAAAAGTTAAATAAATAACCACATGAGCTGCATGACACACCATGGTAATGATTAATGAAGAACCTGTTCATGTTCGAGCAGAACTAAAAACGAGGATTAAACTGAAACCAAACCAGAGCATGGTGTTACCATGGAGACAAGCAGAGAGGTCAGGCAGACAGACTGCTTACAATACCTTATTAAAATGTAATATGAATGTATATGTATGTATGTATGTATATATATGTAAATGATCTCTAACGTGACAGTATAGACACAGAGCTCTGTGTGGAGTTATCTGTGATCACATGATGATGAATTCATTATCTGCTTTCATCAGATCTGATCCAACATTATTATTTTGTTTACAAACAGGAAATGAAGGAGGAAATAAAAATGAAAAATCAAAAGTCCCAAACTCACAATCACTGACCAGGTGATGTCATCTAAGTCTGTTAGGGGTGGTCTTAGGGGGGTCAGTGTTAGTGTATTGGGTCTTAGGGGGTCAGGGTTCAGGGTTCAGGTCTTAGGGGGGTCAGGGTTCAGGTCTTAGGGGGGTCAGGGTTCAGGGTTCAGCTCTTAGGGGGTCAGTGCGATTGAACCTCGCACTTTGTGTTTTACAGGAACAGAGCCACAGAACTGGAGACTCGGCTGGAGGCCTTCTCTGTTCAGTACCTGCAGTGACCTGTGGATGAGCTGCGCCCCCTGGTGGTGGAGTCCGTCATCACCAGACCTCCACCCACGTGTCAGGTGGTGACCAGCAGCTGGACCTGAAGGTGTACTCCTCATCAGACCTGGGTGCGTCCGCTGGACCTGACCAAGAAAACTGAACTGAGACTGTCTTTAGTCCAGAGGCAGGACACTGACCTCCATCATCTCTGACTCCACACTGTGAGGAAGTGATCACTTCTATGGATGACTCAACTGTAGACGATCAATAAAAATCTGGTGTTTAGTTGTAGTGATGACATCATCAGATGAAAACACCTGAAGTCTCTGACTCTGTTCTTTATTATTTCATTTAGTTCATGTTGCAGACACATGGGCACCACAGCTCATGGTGTTTATCAGTAATAATAATAATAATGACAATATTAATCCCTATGGAGGGAGAATGATCTCAGGAGCCCTGACGAAGAACGAGTTACATAAAAGGTCATAGTATAGTAAGGCATAAAAACTCATTATAGTAAGGCATAAAACGTCATAGTATAGTAAGGCATAAAAAGTAATCTTAGAGTAAGACATAAAAAGTCGTAGAATAGTAAGGCATAAAACGTCAGAATAATAAGGCATAAATAGTCATAGTATCGTAAGGCATAAAAAGTCATAGTATAGTAAGACACAAAGAGTCATATTACATTAAGGCATAACAAGTCATAGTATAGTAAAGCATAACAAGTCATAGTATAGTAAGACATAAGAAGTCATAGTATAGTAAGGCATAAAAAGTCATAGCTTAGTAAGACATCAAAAGTCATGGTATAGTAAGGCATGAAACGTCATAGTATAGTAAGGCATAAAAAGTCATAGTAAGGCATAAAGAGTCATAGTAGAGTAAGGGATAAAAAATCATATTACAGTAAGGCATAAAAACTCAGTATACTAAGGCATAAAAAGTCAGTATAGTAAGGCATAAAAAGTTATATTACAGTAAGGCATTAAAACTCATAGTATAGTAAGGCATAAAAAGTCATAAAAATGACATTGTATAGTAAGGCATAAAAAATCATAATAAAGTCATAGTATAGTAAGGCATAAAAAGTCATAAAAACGTATTAGTATGGTAAGGCATAAAAAGTCCCAATATAGAAAAGCATAAAAAGTCATAAAAAAGTCACAGTATAGTAAGAAAAAAAGTCATAGTATAGTAAGGCGTAAAAAGTCATAAAAACGAATTAGTATGGTAAGGCATAAAAAGTCCCAATATAGAAAAGCATAAAAAGTCATAAAAAAGTCACAGTATAGTAAGAAAAAAAGTCATAAAAACAACAGTATACTAAGGCATAAAAAAGTCATGGTATCGTACGTCATAAAAAGTCATGGTATCGTACGTCATAAAAAGTTATTAAAAAGTCATAGTATAGTAAGGCATAAAAAGTCATAAAAATGACATAGTATAGTAAGGCATAAAAAGTCATAGTATAGTAAGGGATAAAAAGTCATAGTTTAGTAAAGGCATGAAAAGTCATAGTATATTAAGGCATAAAAAGTCAAAAAAAGCCATAGTATAGCAAGGCATAAAAAGTCATAAAAAAGCCATAGTGTAGTAAGGCATAAAAAGTCATAGTTTAGTAAAGGCATGAAAAGTCATAAAAAAGCCATAGTATAGCAAGGCATAAAAAGTCATAAAAAAGCCATAGTATAGTAAGGCATAAAACGTCCCAATATAGTAAGGCAAAAAAAGTTATAAAGAAGTCATAGTATAGTAAGGCATAAAACGTCATAAAAACGACATAGTATAGGAGGGCATAAAAAGTCATAGTATATTAAGGCATAAAAAGTCATAAAAACAACATAGTATAGTAAGGCATAAAAAGTCATAAAAAAGTCATAGTATAGTAAGGCATAAAAAATCATAAAAATGTCCCGATATAGTAAGGCAAAAAAAGTTATAAAAAAGTCATAGTATAGTAAGGCATAAAACGTCATAAAAACGACATAGTATAGGAGGGCATAAAAAGTCATAGTATATTAAGGCATAAAAAGTCATAAAAACAACATAGTATAGTAAGGCATAAAAAGTCATATAAAAGTCATAGTATAGTAAGGCATAAAAAGTCATATTATTGTAAGGCATAAAAAGTCATAAAAACAACATAGTATAGTGAGGCATAAAAAGTCATAAAAAAGTCATAGTATAGTAAGGCATAAAAAGTCATAAAAAAGTCATAGTATAGTAAGGCATAAAAAGTCATAAAAAAGTCATAGTATAGTAAGGCATAAAAAGTAAAAAAAAAGTCATAGTATAGTAAGGCATAAAAAGTCATATTATAGTAAGGCATAAAAAGTCATAAAAATGACATAGTATAGTAAGGCATAAAAAGTCATAGTATAGTAAGGCATAAAAAGTCCAAATATAGTAAGGCATAAAAAGTCATAAAAAAGTCATAGTGTAGTAAGGCATAAAAAGTCATAAAAAAGTCATAGTATAGTAAGGCATAAAAAGTAAAAAAAAAGTCATAGTATAGTAAGGCATAAAAAGTCATATTATAGTAAGGCATAAAAAGTCATAAAAATGACATAGTATAGTAAGGCATAAAAAGTCATAGTATAGTAAGGCATAAAAAGTCCAAATATAGTAAGGCATAAAAAGTCATAAAAAAGTCATAGTATAGTAAGGCATAAAAAGTCATAAAAAAGTCATAGTGTAGTAAGACATAAACAGTCATAGTATAGTAAAGCATAAAAAGTCATAAAAAAGTCATAGTATAGTAAGGCATAAAAAGTCATAAAAACGACATAGTATAGGAAGGCATAAAAAGTCATAGTATAGTAAGGCATAAAAAGTCATAAAAAAGTCATAGTATAGTAAGGCATAAAAAGTCATAAAAAAGTCATAGTATAGTAAGGCATAAAAAGTCCAAATATAGTAAGGCATAAAAAGTTATAAAAAAAAGTCATAGTATAGTAAGGCATTAAAAGTCATAATAAAGTCGCAGTGTAGTAAGGCATAAAAAGTCATACTATGTTAAGGCATAAAAAGTCATAAAAACAACATAGTATAGTAAGGCATAAAAAGTCATGAAAAAGTCATAGTATAGTAAGGCATAAAAAGTCATGAAAAAGTCAGTATAGTAAGGCATAAAAAGTCATAAAAAAGTCATAGTATAGTAAGGCATAAAAAGTCATAAAAACAACATAGTATAGTAAGGCATAAAAAGTCATAAAAAAGTCATAGTATAGTAAGGCATAAAAAGTCCCAATATAGTAAGGCATGAAAAGTCACAAAAAAGTCATAGTATAGTGAGGCATAAAAAGTCATGAAAAAGTCATAGTATAGTAAGGCATAAAAAGTCATAAAAACGACATAGTATATTAAAGCACAAAAAGTCATAAAAAAGTCATAGTATAGTAAGGCATAAAAAGTCATAAAAACGACATAGTATAGGAAGGCATAAAAAGTCATTAAAAAGTCATAGTATAGTAAGGCATAAAAAGTCATAAAAACGACATAGTATAGGAAGGCATAAAAAGTCATTAAAAAGTCATAGTATAGTAAGGCATAAAAAGTCATAAAAACGACATAGTATAGGAAGGCATAAAAAGTCATAAAAAAGTCATAGTATAGTAAGGCATAAAAAGTCATTGTATATTCATAGGCATAAAAAGTCATAGGCACAACATATTATAGTAAGGCATAAAAAGTCATAAAGAAGTCATAGTATAGTAAGGCATAAAAAGTCATGAAAAAGTCATAGTATAGTAAGG
>NW_019175105.1:108192-111251 GCF_002260705.1 Seriola dumerili
ACATAGTATAGTAAGGCATAAAAAGTCATGAAAAAGTCATAGTATAGTAAGGTATAAAAAGTCATAGTATAGTAAGGCATAAAAAGTCATAAAAAAGTCATAGTATAGTAAGGTATAAAAAGTCATAAAAACGACATAGTATAGTAAGGCATAAACAGTCATGAAAAAGTCATAGTATAGTAAGGCATAAAAAGTCATAAAAAAGTCATAGTATAGTAAGGCATAAAAAGTCATAAAAATGACATAGTATAGGAGGGCAGAAAAAGTCATAGTATATTAAGTCATAAAAAGTCATAAAAACAACATAGTGTAGTAAGGCATAAAAAGTCATAAAAAAGTCATAGTGTAGTAAGGCATACAAACTTATAGTATAGTAAGGCATAAAAAGTCATAAAATTGACATAGTATAAGTAAGGCATAAAAAGTCATAAAAAGTCATATTATAGTTAGGCATAAAAAGTCATATTATAGTAAGGCATAAAAAGTCATATTATAGTAAGGCATAAAAAGTCATATTATAGTAAGGCATAACAAGTCATAGTATAGTAAGTCATAAAACGTCATAGTATAGTAAGGCATAAAACGTCATAGTATAATAAGGTATAAAACGTCATAGTATAGTAAGGCATAAAACATCATAGTATAATAAGGTATAAAACGTCATTTAAGGTAAACACAAGAAACTTGTGCTACAGAAAATGGACCAGACTCAGTGAATAGCTCCCTAAGCTTAACATCCTAAGTCCTATGATAACTATTAATTCAGCTATACAGACTAATGAGCAGTGATAACTAACATGTCTTTGGGGTCATCAGGTGGGAACCTCCTTTCACCAGTGTTTCATCTAGTTGGTCCCACGACACCTCCAGGAGGCTAGACAGTGATCACTGGCGTCCCAGAGTCACTCCCCTAATGCCAGTCATCACTGCTCCTCACACCAGGACTATTTTCTCCTTTATCTTGCCTATGCTACCACAAACAACATCATCAACTCGGACAAAACACGCTAGCAGATCCAGCAAACAAACTCCCCTAACCAGTTGGAGAAAGTGGCGGCCATTTTGAATGAGGGAAGTAGAGTCAGGGAGAGATGCCTTTTTGGGCTAGCTCTCCCCCGCCGGATTAGGCATAAAACATCGTAGTATAGTAAGGCATAAAACGTCGTAGTATATCAAGGCATAAAACTTCATATTACAGTAAAGCATAAAACGTCATAGTATAGTAAGTCATAAAAAGTCATAGTATAGTAAGGCATAAAACATCGTAGTATAGTAAGGCATAAAACATCGTAGTATAGTAAGGCATAAAAAGTAATCTTATAGTAAGGCATAAAACGCCACAAAAAGTCGTAGTATAGAAGGTATAAATAGTCATTACATGTATATAACTTTGACTTTATAAAACAAGTGATGTTTGATTATATATACTGTATGTGTAGGACACTGATGTATTTAGGACACTTCTGGATGTCCTGGTTAGATTGATTAATCTAATGATTGTTTGGAGTCTCACAGATGGAGAATGATCTCAGGAGCCCTGACAAAGAACGAGTTACTTCTAAGAGGCCCTGCGGTCCTGAAGATGTCCAGATCTCCAACATCAGCTTGTCACGCACATGGGAGAGCAAACGACCACACAAGCAGTGAATTTCCAAATTAGCCATTTGGAAATCCAGGGAGAACCTTGTGAGGGGTCAAGGGTCAGAGGACGTGGCTCTGATGCTGACTGGGCTGCTGGCAGCTCGGCTCAGGGTGGAGTTTGAGTTTTACAGACTGACAAAAAAGTCAGAGGTGTTTGTATATGTCTGGGGAGTGCAGGATGTGCTCAGTGAGACAGAAATCATTGGTTCCGAATTTTTGAATCTTTACTTATTTATTTATTTTCCTTTCTTTTGTTATTTTTATTTGTCTAGTTTTTGGTAGTTCCTTTTTAGCATGACTTTTTCTTTGTTGTAATTTTGATAACAGCAAAACTTGTGTTAATGGAATTCACTAGAAATAAAGGTCAGTTTTAAAAATAAAAAAAAAATCTCTCTCTCTTGGCCTCACTCAGTTCTGTTGTTGCTGCTGCAGCGTCTCCTGCTGCCACCAGAGGTCACTGCTGCACCTGAGACCTGGAGCCCAGTCAGCAGGAGGCACACAGTTGAGACAGAGACAGGTGAGCGACACCTGGATACGCAGGACTAAAACCAGGACCATGACCTGAACCTGATCAGGTCTCATCAGGACTCTGGACCTGATCTGATGGAGGACTGTGACCTGGGTGAAACCTTCAGGTGAGACACACTGATGAAGGAGAGTTATTCAGGTTCTGTATCAGCTGTTTAATTCTAAAATATCATCAGTTTACATGTGATTATTGATTATCATTTTTTGTACAGTCGTTTACATGAGAAACATCAGAGGTGACAGGAAGTAAAATACATGAAGAAGAAGCTGCAGAGGGACGATTCACAGTGTCTGTAACAACTAATCATTGTTGATCATCATCAGTCTGATCATCAGCCTCCACTGACGAGTCATTAACAGACACATTGATTAACCACAGCTCAGTTGTTATTCTTCCTGATCTGATTGTACAGAAGAAGTATTCATTCATATTTAATATATACATATATTTGAATATTATATATTAGAGTAGCTTTAAGTTTCCAGTTATTTTGACCAGAGAAACTTTATAGTTCACAGGTTGGTTCCCAGTCTGATAAATAAATAAATCAATCAATAAATATAGACTCTTCTAATGTCAAAGTTTTTCTCTCTGAAAAATGTCATTAATCTCCATGAAACATCTTTTTTAAAAGCTGTGGAGCCGCTCGTTAACACGAGTGAATCTTCACTTTAAACCTGAAGCTTCTTCTGCACCAAGTGAAACATGAAGAAATTCATCAAGTCAAACTTTAAAGAGTGTGTGTGTGTGTGTGTGTGTGTGTGTGTGTGTGTGTGTGTGTGTGAGTGTGTGTGTGTGTGTGTGTGTGTGTGTGTGTGTGTGTGTGCCTGTCTGTGTGTGTGTCTGTGTCTGTGTGTGTAAGTGTGTGTCTGTGTGTGTGTCTGTCTGT
>NW_019175105.1:111276-142360 GCF_002260705.1 Seriola dumerili
CTCCTTGCTGCCACCAGAGGTCACTGCTCAGACACTGCAGGGAACCTGGAGCCCAGTCAGCAGGGAGGCCACAACAGTTGAGGCAGAGACACGGTGAGCGACACCTGGATACGCAGACTAAAAACCCATGGACCCATGACGCTGAACCTTGTCAGGGTCTCATTTCAGGACTCTGGGACCATGATCTGAGGAGGGGACTGCTGACCTGGTGTGAAACCTTCAGCGTGCGACACACTGATCGAAGGAGTAGTTATTCAGGTTCTGTCATAGCTGTTTTAATATCTAAAATATCATCAGTTTACATCATGCTGATATTGATTATCATTTTTTGTTACAGTCTGTTTCACATGAGAAACATCAGAGGTGACAGGAAAGTAAAATACTGAAGAAGAAGCTGGAGAGGGACGACTTCACAGTGTCTGTGAACACTAATTCATTGTTAGATCATTCATCAGTCTGATCATCTCAGCCTCCACTGACGAGCTCATTAAACAGACACATTGATTAACCAGCAGCTCCAGTTTGTATTCTTCTTGTTGTCAGAGAATCGTATTTCATTCATATTTAATATTATACATATATTTGAATATTACTATATTAGAGTGCTTTAAGTTTCCAGTTATTTTGACAGAGAAAACTTTTATAGTTCACAGGTTAGGTTCCCAGTCTGATAAATAAATAAATCAATCAATAAATATAGACCTCTTCTTAATGTCAAAGTTTTTCTCTCTGAAAAAGTCATTAATCTCCATGCAAAACATCTTTTTAAAACGCTGTGGAGCCCGCTCGTTAACACGAGTGAATCTTCACTTTAAAACCTGAAGCTTCTTACTGCACCAAAGTGAAACATTGAACAGAATTCATCCAAGTCAACTTAAGAGTGTGTGCTGTGCAGCCGCGTGTAGTGTGCTGTGTGTGTGTGTGTGTGTGTGTGTGTGTGTGTGTGTGTGTGTGTAAGTGTGTGTGTGTCTGTTTGTGTGTGTGTGTGTGTGTGTGTGTGTGTGTGTGTGTGTGTGTGTGTGTGTGTGTGTGTGTGAGTGTGTGTGTAAGTGTGTGTGTGTCTGTTTGTGTGTGTGTGTGTGTGTGTGTGTGTGTAAGTGTGTGTGTAAGTGTGTGTGTGTCTGTTTGTGTGTGTGTGTGTGTGTGTGTGTAAGTGTGTGTGTAAGTGTGTGTGTGTGTGTGTGTTTTCTAAATTAAATCTGGTCCAAACTGAAGGAACATGATGAACTGATCAATAAACGTATTGATCTCAGGGGATTATGTCTGGTATTTATTGATAGTTTTCTTATTGAGGTTAATTTTAATATTTGATGTTTTATAAATATATTTTATCTGTTTGAAAATCTGCTGCTGAATCAAACTGAAACCAGGAGATTCACCTGAGACCACGACAGGAAGGAGAGAAAACAGACTGTCAGAATAAAACTGTGTCAGACTAAAACACAGAGCATCACAATAAAACAACAAACTCTCAAAATAAAACACAGAGCGTCAGCATAAAACAGACCTTCAAAATAAAACACAGAGCGTCAGAATAAAACAGAACTTCAAACACAGACCATTAGAATAAGACTGTCAAAATAAAACAAAACACTGAGTGACAGCACAGAAACCAACAAAACATTTTAGGCAGACTAAAGATTGTAGAGAGTTGACACTTCTGAACATGAGATCACCTGAGAGCAGGTACAGTCAGAATCAACCAATCACAGAGCAGCAGATGCAGCAGGTCTCTCCTCTGCCTCCTGCAGGAACAGGAAGCAGCAGCTCCACCTGCAGGTGATGATGAGACACTGCAGATGTTTGTGTTTTTGTGTTTTTATGAACTGAAGCTTCGTTTACAAAATGTTTTCTGACAGTTGTTACTATCTGAAGTTAACGTGATTAATGTGTTACTGTAGCTAACAGCTGCAGCTGTCACTCATTTCCTGCAGGTGGCGCTGCTGCTAAAATCCTCCTGCAGGTGTTGCAGGTTGTCAGGTGTGAACGTCGCCCCCTGCTGGTCGATCCGAGCGTGATGAACATGACGTGTTTGATGAAAAGCTACATGTCAAAGTAAAGTTCCTGACTCTCAGGTGAGTTTTCACCTTTGACTGATGATACTTTATGGCTTTGAAAGTTTAAAGAAACAGAGACGTATTTTAATCTTAATGAAGTCTGAGTCAGTATTTTATTTTGACAGTCTACAGCCACACAGGAGTTATAACTCTTCCTCCTCTTCATCACTGAGCTCAGTTGTTGATAAAAGTTCAATTAAAACTGACATTTAAAAGGTTAAAGAAAGTCGTTGAAGTTGAAACTGTGGATTTAAATGTCTGTTAAATGTTTCTTCTTTTATTTTATATGTTGTTAATAATAATAAGTTGTTATTTAATGAAGTGAAGTGTTTGTTTATTCTCCAAACTCGGTGATGTTTAAAGGAACGACGTCTCAGTGAGGAGAAATCAGCTCAGTGTGTTTCAGTGACACACCTGTCAGGTGAGCTCTGTCTGTCTGCTTATGATAAAACATGGTGTAAATAATAACCAGGTGCTTTTTACAGGTGAAGCTCATTTACACATGAACAGGAACTTAACTTGAACTCTTTATATAAAGTGAGTCTGGACCTGCCACTGACAGATCAGCCTGAATGAACAGGTGAGTGTCATTCAGGTCATCAGAGGTCAGCAGGTCCATCAGGTTC
Organism: Seriola dumerili; assembly: GCF_002260705.1. Classification (NCBI taxonomy): domain Eukaryota; kingdom Metazoa; phylum Chordata; class Actinopteri; order Carangiformes; family Carangidae; genus Seriola; species Seriola dumerili. The sequence continues at coordinate 113,960 of NW_019175105.1, forward strand.
ACAGGTAAACTTCAGAAATCAAGTGATTCAGTGACGAAGATTAAAGGAGGAGGTGCATCTTTATAATATTTTGTGTTATAATGTGTCACATGGTGAATTCAGTTTAATGATAATATATTGATTCACATTAATGATGTTCTATTCTCCTGTTAACTCTTCTACTCGTTTTAATACTTCCTGCAGATGTTTCACATTAAAAGCCCTCCAGGAAAGAGTTGGAGTGAAACATGTTTGATGTTTGAGTAGAAACAAGCAGAGTTCATGATTGGCAACATCACTGTTTTAAACATAGACAAACATGGAGGGAGTGTTCAGTTTGTATTAACAGAGAGAACAGAGGATCCATATTGATACTTATTGATCAGATTGATCAGATATCAGAAACAGAATTTCCAGGATGTTTAGAGACAAACTCCTTTAACTCTAACTCGCCTTGTTGCAGTGATGCACAGGTGTACTCCAGGATGTGTTGGTACCCTGTGTAATGGCTTTAAGGCCTGATATTTAAAAGTGGATTTAAAAGGTTTAATATTTCTGAAGGAGCTGCAGACGCCCTGAACAAACGGCGCTCGTCTGAGCTCGTCCTCAGCGCTCAGACTACATACGTGTAACCAGTGCTCTTACAGGATCTAAAGGGTTGTGCTGTTATATTGCGAAGGATTTTCCTGTGATCTGCAGCCGTCGTCTCTTTGGTTTCAAACCAAACTGTCTCCTCGTCCACTGTGTCTGGGACACAACGCTCAGTCTGACCGGGAACCCCGTCCTCCGTCAGACGTCGCCCACGTCGAAGGCGCTCATCAGCAGGTCCAGGTCCCCGATGTTGGCGGCCTGGAAAAGCTCAGGTCGGTCCATCATGGAGATTGCGATACGCAGGGCAGCCCAGATGTTGGCCGACATCTGCTGGTGGCTGCAGCGCTGACTCCGCCTCTGCTGGTTCAGAGCTGTCAGGAAGTTACTGACCGCCTCCCTGCAGGATCAGGACCAGCACCAGGACCAGGTCAGACCATTAATATCTACTGTAAGGTCAAACTGAACTTGTTCAAAGATGCATTCAGTGAGTTTTGATCACTCTGGGCGACAGAGACAAACACTGGTTTGGTTGTGTTTTCAGTCAATAATTCAGTGTAAGACTCATTCATTAATGCAGCTTTAAAACACCTAACTGTTACCTGTGAGCTCCCAGGTTGATGCAGCTGATTCCCAGGTTGTATCTGGACCGGATGAATCCTGGCTGCAGCTCCAGAGCTCGGGTGTACGCCTCCACCGCCTCCTCACTGCGGTTCCCATTGGCCAGCGTCGCTCCCAGACGGTTCCACAGCAGGTAGTCCTGAAGAGAGGGAATAGACAGGAGGCGGGGCTTAGTCAATCCACATAAGGTGTTAGTTGAAGCAGAAATGAACATTTGAAAATTTAGCACGGAACAAAACGATGTGACTGAATGTCAAAAGGAAAACAAGTCATAGTACAGTATGTCATATTATAGAAAGTCATGTTGTTGAGTGGATTCATTCACTCCTCACTGAGGATCAGCTGCTTACGTTAGTGACAAACCTAAAATACTCATCATTATATTTACATACAGTGTCACACAAAGATAATAAGGACTGCAAATAAAACCATTTGTCAATTATTAAAACAGCGGTGTGTGTGTGTGTGTGTGTGTGTGTGTGTGTGTGTGTGTGTGTGTGTGTGTGTGTGTGTGTGTGTGTGTTACCTGTGGTCTGACGGACAGCGCTGCAGTAAAAGCCTCCACAGCTTTGTTGAAGTCTGAGCTAAGGTTGAAGAGGACTCCTAGTCCAGTCTGCAGGTCTGGATCCACACAGTCCAGATTCAACAGAGCCGCATCCTGGAAGAGAAGCAACACATCCTGCAGCCCTGACCTACACACACACACACACACACACACACACACACACACACACACACACACGTGTGTTTCTCATGTCTAACTTCACACTCTGGGAGAGTCTCAGACTTCATATAATCAGGCTGTGGTATATTAGAATACAGACATTAACATTTGTAAAGACAAGTTTTCTGTGTCAATATATGAAACTGGATTATTTCCTAACAGGGTTCATATATAATTTTAACACATAAGCACATCCAAAATAAAATGTATATTTCATATGTGTAAATTCAACAGGGTTATTATGGTTGTTTTACGTTTTATGAGTCAACTACAAGTCCCAGAAAGCATTGCTGTCAGAACCGTCCAATCAGAGAGCTTGGTGTTAATCTTTGACAAACTCACTGGATATATTCAGAAAATTGATTTGAATTTTGTTGCTATGGAGTTGCTATGGAGTTGTCTCCATAGCAACAACCACAGAGGCTTATGGGTAATACAGTATTTATACCAAACTGAAGACTACAGCATTAACCTCCAGATTCTGCTTTATCCTCCCTGAACTGATCTAATGTCGCCCAGGTGTTCGTACCTGTCCTGTGTGGAGGTGTCGGGGCCCCTGCGTGGCGTGGCCGGGGAGCCCTGTAGCAGGCTCCTGTGGTCAAGAACCCGATGTTTGTAGCGGGGGTTGTGGCTGATCCAGCGTCGCAGGGCGTCGCAGGCCTCCCGCTGCATGCCGGTGTTGGTGAAGCTGACGGCGAGCGCCATGAGGGCTGGCAGGTTGTTGGGGTTGAGCTCCAGACACCTGCAGCAGGTGAGACAGGTTCACACACTGAACTCTAACAGGTGAGACACCTGCAGCAGGTGAACACGTCATTCATCTGAATCTGACAGAAGTGTTGAACATTATAATGAATTACAGCAGCAAGCGGCGATATGTGGGCCCTCGCCCTGTCGCACACCTCAGCGCCGCTGTCAGGAGGTCACCTGATGAGGTCACCTGACGGGGAGGAGTTTGTTAAAGTTCGACGTCCTACAATCACAAAAATGGCGCCAAAAGTCAAAATAGCTGACTTCCTGTTGGGTTTAGGATACGGCTGCAAGAGGCTTTTGTGAGTCTTTGCATATTTCATGTGCTTTCCAATTTTGGTGCATGTAGGTGAAACAGAGTCGGGGCTATAACGGCATATTGAGCCATTTTGCTACGTCCATGTGTGAGACCCTTAAAATAAGTAAATTTCCACTTTCCATTTTAGCTGCAACAATCCCAACAAAAGGCCGTGAAATCCCGGAGGGACTGATTAAAGGGCATTTATATCATATCGTGTGTAGTGTGATGCTGTCTCACCTCTGCAGGGACACGATGGCAGCCTGCTCGTTCTCGTTCTCTGCCTGAGTCATTCCCAGAATCTGCCAGGCCTGAAAACACAAGAATAGTTGGTCCATCATGTCCTCCCTCTGGGCCCTAAATATATCCCAAATGTTCCATGTATATAAACCTAACAGGTCTCTAAGGTCTGCGGGAGCTGCTCAGCTAGTGGAGCCCAGAGTTAAAACTACAGTCACTGTGCTGCCCCCTGCTGGAACCTGCTGGAACCAGCTCCCAGTGGATCAAATCTAATCTGCCCCAACTGTAACTGAAACTTACTTATTTAATTATACTTTTTATTCCTCTGCACCAGCGACAGTCAGAGCGGCAGCCATTTTGTTTTCAGGTTGTCCGTCTCATTCTCGTGGACATGATATCTCATGAAGGAACTTCTTCACATTTGGCACAAACATTCACTTGGAGTCAAGGATGAACTGATTAGATTTTGGTGGTAAAAGGTCAAAGGTCAGTGTGACCTCACAAAACAGTTTTTAGCCATTACTCAAGACTTCACAACAATTATGACTAAATTTCACACAGATGGTTCATATTTTATATTTCAAATGACTCTGGATAAACAGGATGTAACCTGGAACTAGTCTGAGTGGAGGAGGAGATGATTCTAGTTACTTCTATTTTCATGCTTCTTTTATTTCTCTTAAGCACATTGAATGACCTCCGTGTTTGGTAATGTTTACCTTTACTTTGCCTAAACAAGACCTGAGCGTCTCCTGTCTCTCTCATCAGTGAGTCTGCCTCCATCAACACTCACCTGTTTCCACAGACTCATCAGCAGCTCTCACGTTTTGTGTTGCATCATTGATTATTGTCATTGATTCATCTTTTATGAATTAATAATTTATTTTTGTCTGGAGAACTTTTCTACCATAACAGTAAGAAAAGGGCAGTAAGGTGTTTATAGAGTTAATCAGCTGTAAATAAGTTATTTATTAATCTTCATAAATCATTTAATGATGTTTTATAGATCGGTGATAACATATTAATCTTGTGTTTCCAGGTGATATAGAAATATGAAAATAATAATTTTCTCACTATAATGATGTTCATCTTTTTGTTATGAAGAAGTTTTTTTTCTGCAGGTTGAATAAAGATTCTGTTGCTTCACTGTCTCCTGTTTTAATCTAATGTTGTGGTAACAACATGGATCAGAACCAGGTCCGGTGTTGGTCACCTCAGAGTCCTGCGGGTCCTGTAAGATGGCGGCCTCCAGCAGCAGGACAGCAGCGTTCAGGTCTCCTTCCCGAGCTTTCTCCTGACCCTCTGCGAAGGCGTTGGGCCAATCTCTGTACGGGTTGTTGGTGTTGAAGTAGTAACCCTGAACAAAACAAACACCAGCTCTTTAACGGGGTCACACATCAGAACCATCACTTTAGGTTTGATGGATCAACATGACTGTGGAGTTCCTCAGGGCTCGATCCTTGGGCCTCTTTCATTTACACACTTCCATCAGGCTAATCACACAAAACAATAAAATAACAATTATTAAACATTTATTTTCATTATCAATTCATCTGCAGTTACTTTCTTCTGTAACAATAAGAAGCAATGAAACTTTAAAGACATTACTATTAACGTCTTGTTTCAATGAACCCGAAGTCAAAAACCAAAAAGGAAAAGCAACAAGTCAGCTATAAATTCATCACATTTTGGCCTAAGAATTACTTAAACAATAAGTTATTATTAAAAAATAGTTGCAGATGAATCTTCTTTTGACAAATCAATGACTCCATCTGAATTTAATCAGCAAAACAGACAAAAATGAAAACGAATCGACATTGGAAGAATAAAGTAAAACCAGGTCGGAGATCTTTGTGTGAGTCTGGACTCAGAGTTCAACTTTACCGATCACATCAAATCAATAATCAAGTCGGTAAACTGTCATTTTAAAAACACACAGAACAAAACATGTCTACATGATGGAATATATGACTGCCCAATTACAGCTAAAAGTACCTGCTTTTATGAGAAGGTGGACCCCAGTTACTGACTATCTCGCTTAGGACTCTTATACACTTATATTATACTCATTTACTATTATTTTTTTTATTATTATCTAAAATATCCCTTTTTTGGAGCACAGAACTAGATAAGATGTGTGCTATACCCTTTATAGTGCTATCTCTGTGTGGCAGATGAGACCCAATCTCAAGATGATTTTTATTTTTATTTATTTTATTTATTTATTTTTTTTTTCTTTTTGTATTCCTTGGCGATGTTAATTGCCTGTTAATGTACATGTAAGGCAATAAAGTTAAAAAAAAAAAACACACAGAACCAGATGATTCATACTCATCCTGTTGACAGAAACAAAAGGACTGTTCATTTATCTCCAGTTCCTGTCAGAGTTCATTCTGACATGTTCACAGTCATATTGATCTCTGTGCTTCTGTTCCCGTTAAACTGATCAATAAACACGGGACTGGACTGGACCTTCAGCAAACACATCGATCCTTTACCTTCTTATGTCTCTGTGTGGTTATAGAGTTAATGCATGATTGTAACAGAAACACAAACTGAATCAATCACAGATCAATATCTGATCAGGAGCTTGGACCTGCAGTCTGAGGCTGTTGTGATTTTGACATGAAGTGTCTTTTCTTTGTTGCTGTTTAAACCCAGGTTGTGATTGTTTATCACAACATCAGGTCAAAGGTCAGCTCTGTGTTTACCAACAATAATTCACAATAACAACATGATCATGTCCCACACCTGGGATGCTGTTCTGAAGGAGCGGCTGGACAGCCGGCGCGTCTGTATAAACAACAGCTGATAAGACACGTCACAGCAACATCACGTGACTCTTCTGAGGAAGACAGCAGTCGAAACATGTCAAGGGAAAAGAAACACCTTAAATCACTCGTCTATCGATAAGAAAAAAGCATAAATAAGTGCAGTCGAGACAAGATGAACCTTTTTGGAATAACATGATTATGATCAATTATAAAACAGGAGAGTCACGTCTCTGTCCTCTGCTTTTATTCACTCATTCACTCCATTCACTTCTACTTTGCAGGTTTTTCTAACAATGTAAAGGTGCTGTCAATAAATTTTACTTCCTGTACAGATGTTTCAAATTAAAAGCCTTTCAGTAGCTCAAAGGACATACTCCTTCCTGTTCTTGGTGAGCTTTTAATGTGAAACATCTGCAGGAAGTGTTACATTTTATTGACAGAAGCTGAACGATGATAAAAAAGACGGCAAAGTAGAATTAGTGAGTGGAGACTGGTGAGTATGAATTGTGTTTCATTTGATTTTCATGTTAATTTGAGACTGACATGATTTGAATGCTGGTGTTTCATTACAGGTTTCTAGTAACTAATAAATGTTTTAATTTGGTTGCAACAATAATGTAAAACTAGTTTCCTTAAACCCTCCGCTGACAGGTTTCTATCTGACCAGGAACACGTGAAGGAGACGTCCGGGCTGCTGCTCTGTGGTCTGTTCTACATGTGTGAACAGATGTCTGATAACGTGTCAACATCAGAGTGGCTTCACCTCCGTCACCGTGGTGACGTAACACCCGAGCAGAGGAGGGATAACGCAGGATTACAGACGCTTGGTGTTCTGGGTGGAGGCGCTTGGAGCTGATCTCAGGCCAGAGGATTAAAACTACAGATTAATGCTGACAAACATCCATCAGTAATAATCTGTCATCATTAATAACTGCCACCAGTCTGGGTCAACTGACGTCCACACGTCAGATATGTTCTGAGCTGGGGGGTCCACCACGGTTCTGCTGTTGGGTTCAGGTCGGGTTCAGGTTTTTGGGACTATAAAAACATGGGAGCAACTTTTTTTACCAGACAAGATGATAAATCGGGTTATGAAACAAAATATCTGCTGTAGAAAAAAAAACAATAACATTGAAACTCAGTCTTTAAATCTTTGAATCTGGTTCCAGCTGGTTCCTTCCAGCAGACGTCATCCAGACACGCAGCGGAGAAGGATCACGGTTCAGAGTGGATCAGGGTTTGTGGGACCAGGTTCTGAAGTCACTCACCTTCTCCACAGGTGAGACGGTGGGCGGGTTTGGCCGCTCACCCTCAGACTCCTCCAGCCAGTTTCTCCGAGCAAGCTCCTCCCACTCCGCCTGCATCTTATCCCAGAACTCTGTGTCGGACTGTAACACACACACACACTTATGGCTCTGAGTCTGGATCATGTAGTGAAGCAGATGTAGATTCAGACTGAAGCATGTTGGTAAAATCTTCTAATAAATATGATGTCGTGGACTGATGTCATACATGTGGACTGAGAGCTGCTGTAGTGTTATTATTGTCATCAGATCACATGAAAACCATGTGAGGTGGAGCTGATAGGCTGGTTGTCACGGAAACAAGGACACCGTAGTAAAGCAAGGACATGTTCGGGAAGTGAGGACGTCTTTGGAAACAAGAACTTTTATGGAAGGTGAGGACTGTTGCAGTTTTTATGGACACTGAGGACATTCTGTCAGTGTGTGTGTGTGTGTGTGTGTGTGTGTGTGTGTGTGTGTGTGTACCTCAACAGCAGCCTTCGCTCTGACAAACTCATCCTCCAGAGACTCGTTTCTGGCCAGCAGGGAACGAGTCCGTCTGCGCTGTCTGGACGCCCCACAGTCCTGAAACACACACACACACACACACACACACACACACACACACACACACACACACACACACACACACACACACACACAGAGGTCAGCCAGCAGCTGTCAGTCTGACAGTAAAGTCAAAGTTGTATTTAAAGAGACATTAAAACACCTGATCTGAGCTGCAGCTCTGCAACGTCACACTGTCCACTTCATGTCCAATATTCTTTTATTTCAGTTTTATTTTCTTTCACTTACTCAGCTTCATAGTTTTATATTGAGGTTAAAGCACAGTATAAACACATCAAACACAGATGTTGGTGTTGGTTACTGTGGCAACAAACCAGGTTTCAAAGCAGAAGCACAGCAGCTGACCTGTGTTGACGGTTTGAAGTCCAGATCATCGAAGCTGTGGATGTCGAAGGAAGTCTTGGTCAGTGGATCGGTTTTAAACTCTGCAGACCTGAAATACAAAACCTGGTCTGAGTGTTAAATCCCTGTCAGCGCCCCCCAGAGGCCGCAGGAGCATTACAGCCCCCGTCTATCATCAGAGTCTGAGCAGTGGAGGAGATAGACATGTCCTGATGGTGAGTGAATATATATCAGAGTGAACGATGAATGAGAGTTCGTTTTGTGTCTTTTCATCTTTACTAATGAACCATTTAATTCACGGAGCAGCTCAGAGGCCACCGCCATCTTTTAAGGTGGAATGTTTTCTTGTGTTTCTCAATGTATGATTGACGTTCGGAAATCAATCAATACACATTAAAAGTCAATATGACACCTCTGACCATTTCCTATATCAGCTCTCTACATGACAGACGCTTTAGATACAGTTCTTTTTCTAAGTTCTTTTTCTGGGCATTTGGTGTCTTTACTGGACAGAGTGGAGACAGGAAGTTGGGGGACAGAGAGAAGGGAATGACGTACAGCAAAGAGTCCGGCTGACCGGGAGTCGAACCGGAGACTTGCTGCTACGCTCCCGAACCACTCTGCGATCAGGTCGCCCCAAAATGTGTTTGAATTTCAGCCGGACCATGTGACCTGTGGATATTTTATTTCATCAGGTCGTTCCGGTGGCTCCGGCAGCCCAACAGCTCTGATGGGGGGGGGGGGGGGTTCTTACCACAGCAGTTCACTGGACGAGTGGTGGGAGGTGCATCTCTTCTCGTATCTCCTCCTGCGTCCTCCGTCCTCCGCGTCCAGGTTCACATCGTCCCATTTGTCCAGTGGAGACGACAGACTGACTGTAACCATGACAACAACACAATGATTCACACCAGAGAAAACACGCTGCGAAGTTTGTGAAAACACGGATTGACTCTGAGGACTGAACCAGTCGTGTTGTCTGACTCAGTCTGAGGTCACTGAGGTGAAACAGGAAGTTAAATGTCTCATCACAGTAAAAGCTCAGATTAAAGTCTGACAGCTTTGTTCTCACAACTGACTGAGTTCAAAGCTTTTAACAAAATGAGCAACAACAGCAGCAGCTGATCTGGAGTCTTTCAGCTGACTCTCACAGATCATCTGCTGTCACGTCGAGTCAGTGTTACCTGAGTCCAGTGAGATCCTCTCAGGTGTTCTGGGACTGCCCGGCAGGTGCTCCACCTCCACCTGGATCAGCTCGGTCTCCTCGGGCCTCGCTCGGCGTCGAGGACTCCTCGAGCTGCCCTTCCTCCTTAGAGGGCTCCTCCTCTTGTTACCGCCACCGCCGCCGACACTGCTGCTGCCACTACTGCCACCATTACTGCCCCCGCTGCTGCCCCCGCTGCTGCCCCCGCTGCTGCCCCCGCTGCTCTCCCCCGGCTCGCTGAGGTCCACCAGGTCCAGAGCCGTGGACAGAACTGCAGGACAGGAGGACGGACAGTTAGGATCAGATTCAGTCCAGCAGGTCTGGTGTCTCTGCTGGTCCCAGGACAGAGATCCAGCAGGTCGGTTCTGAGAGCTGGTTCCATGTTGGATCCAGTTCTCCGTCAGAACAATGACAGAACTCTGGGACCAGCTTCACACAGACAGACTGTGTCTCAGATACAACAAACAGACTCCAGAGAGACGGAATCTGATTCATCTGCTGCACAAAGCAGTATCTTCTATCTTAAGTCAGACTGTGGTACAAGGAACCACATCCAACCGCTCAGCTCCATTTACCTTCAGCAGAACATGTTTGTCTTCAGGAAGAATTCAACAGCTACAGGAAGTTTTACTTTGAAGAGTGAAACAATAAAAAACAAAATGGCCATTGTCTTTAAAAACTCTTTCCCTTCTCTTTTCTCTCTTTCATAACAATGTTGGCAAAGTTTTGGAAACACTGCACGCTCTATTTTATTTTTATTTTTTATTTTTTGAAAGCTCTGGGGTCGTGTTTTATTTTGAAAGCTCTGGGGTTGCGTTTTAGTCTGGACAGAAACAGACCTTTGTAAACGATGAGGTCACACCCACGGTCTCTCCTGATTGGCTGTCATCAGCCTGGACTACCAGTGGTGAATACAACATGATGATGAATGACAGAGTTACTGACCTTGTTGTCTTTGTAGCAGCTGCTGTTCACTTACATTCTGTTTTAATGCTACAGCTGCTGCTCCTCCCTCAGAGGAGACGATCTACTTCCTGTTTACAGCAGCTCGCACATGCTCAGTGTAGGTGATGGTCATGTGATGTGTGTTTTCAGGTGTGTTAGAGTGGACGTAGCCTCAGTCTGATGGTAAATGAGCTCTCTCTCCAAGCTGCTGACTGGACTCTGACAAAGACAGTTTGTGAGTGAAGACGCGTCACTCTGTAACATCTCTACGACCAGAGACAGAAAGTTCAGATTTCTACATTTGAGTAAAGATGATTTCAGTTGTAATCATCACCATCATCATCATCATCACCATCATCACGATTGAAATGAACTGTTTCATACTGAGTACTGACACCACACAGCTACAGCCGAGCTGCACATGTACAGATGATATCTGCATTGATTCTCTCAGTGCGACTGTTTTTGGTCCAGTGCATCATGAATGTGTCGAAGAAGCTGCAGCTCTTTCATCGATACATCTGACCACACGTTGAGTCGTATTAATGTGATTCGTGCTCTGAGCCGAGTCGTCCGCTGTGACCTTTAAACTTCATGGTCAGACGCCGACACGCGATCCCTCCGTGTGATTCTCAGTTTGTACCTGAACAGATGAGATTTCAGCTGCGTCGTCTCTTTGACTCTCACTTACAGAGAAACAATCGGATCGGTTTGTGTGGTGAAGACTCTAATGAGCGTGAGGAGGAGGACGCAGCAGACAGGAGGAGGACAGAGGAGGTCAGAGGTGTTAATTAATGGCTGGTTTACCTGCTGAGTCAGAGGTGACAGATGGGCACAGCCAAGGACAGGAAGTTAGAGGTTTGGGAGAAAACAGGGAAACAGAGACGGGAGGTGAGAGGAGGACACAGGAAGTTACAGTTAGAAACAGACAGGACGAGGAGGAGGAGGAGGACGAGGAGGAGGAGGAGGAATCCTGTTAACTGAATTTTAATCCCAAATATAATCATGTTATTTCAACTCAGACTGTGTCGGTCGTTTTATCTGTTCGAAGGCGTTCAGCAGAGACACGACAGAAAGTCTGGAGAGAGACGGGAAATTAAAGGACACCAAGGTCCAGCTGGACCCAAGGAACCTGGGACATGGTGGGTCTGCTGAACAGGATCCTCTGCAGGGATTGGTTGACAACTTTGTCAACTTTCTATTTTTTAACTGCAGTAACTCCACAGACACTTTGGGGGTGGAGTTATCTCAGTGTGTATAGGCTGAGGGGGCGGGGCAAAGGAGAAAAGCACATCATATCATATCATATCACAAGGAGGTGATAATTAGCAGGAGACTACCTGCTGTGTTGGAGGTGAGGGGTCGGGTCGAAGGGGCGTCACCGCGGCTCTCCGACAGGAAGTCGTCGATGGAGGGACTCAGCAGGGGTCGACTCTCCTGCTGCTCCCCGACCAGCTGGAGACAAGAAGAGACCAGTTAAACAGAAACCATGACGGACAGGTTCTGGGTCTGGGTCTGGGTCTGGGTCTGGGTCTGGGTCTGGGTCTGGGTCTGGGTCTGGGTCTGGGTCTGGGTCTGGGTCTGGGTCTGGGTCTGGGTCTGGTTCTGGGTCTGGGTCTGGTTCAGGTTCTGGGTCAGGTTCTGGGTCTGGGTCTGGGTCTGGGTCTGGTTCAGGTTTGGGTCCAGGTCAGAGTCTGGGTCAGGGTCAGGGTCTGGGTCAGAGTCTGGATCTGGGTTCTGGGTCAGGTTCTGGGTCAGGTTCTGGGTCTGGGTCTGGGTCAGGTTCTGGGTCCGGGTCAGGATCTGGGTCTGGTTCAGGTTCTGGGTCAGGATTCTCACTTTGGTTCGGTCAGGATTCTGGGTCAGGTATCAGGTTCAGGGGGGGGGGGGGGGGCGGGGGGGGGGGGGGGGGGGGGGGGGGGGGGGGTGGGGGGGGGGGGGGGGGGGGGGGGGGGGGGGGGGGGGGGGGGGGGGGGGGGGGGGGGGGGGGGGGGGGGGGGGGGGGGGGGGGGGGGGGGGGGGGGGGGGGGGGGGGGGGGTCAGATTCTGGTCAGGTTCTGGGTCTGGGTCTGGGTCAGATTCTGGGTCAGGTTCTGGGTCAGGTTCTGGGTCTGGGTCTGGGTCAGGTTCTGGGTCTGGGTCTGGGTCAGGTTCTGGGTTCGGGTCAGGTTCTGGGTCAGGTTCAGGTTCTGGGTCAGATTCTGGGTCAGGTTCTGGGTCTGGGTCAGGTTCTGGGTCAGGTTCTGGGTCTGGGTCTGGGTCAGGTTCTGAGACCAGGATGAAGATGAGAACAGTACAAACAGTTTTTATCCCCTGACTGACTTCACACTGAAACAACTGATCCGTTCATTGATTCATCGATCAGCAGAAAATAATCAGAACCTATTTATTGATTATTGATTTATTGTTTCATTGGTCAAACATTCTGTGGTATCAGCTCCTCTTTGTCATCAATAATGAGACTAAACGTGGTTGAACGACGTGGAGAAGTGATTTACAGACTGACCTGAGCTGCTGTTTGTTCAGTCACTAAAACCTGTTTTCATTCAGTTCTGTGGAATAATCGGAGACAAAGTCACAGCACAGGTCGTCCGGTCAGGTGTGGCTCCAGTAAACGTCACAGCTGTTCAGTCAGATTTGTACTTGATTTTAAAAATACTGCAGTATTCAAAAGTATGTTTTTTCATGTCACCACATTGTTGTTTTGTTCCACATTTACAGAACCTGACGACTCTGAAACAACCCGCTGACTGACTGATGTTTTCTTTTTCTTCTTTTTTAGTCAGTGATGAAGTCTGGTCGTGTTAAATTCATCAAACATTCAAACTAAAAGCACCTTTCTTTATTTCTAAACCTTCAAACACAGACTTCAGATCAGACCAGGGTCTCTGTGAGGAATCTTCAGCCTCATCTTTATCTAACATCGCCATCGTTAGGACACTGACAGTGGAGGAGTTGGCTGTGATTGGTCTATTAGATTTTCAAAATAAATAAAATTCTTTCCTCTGACTAAAGGTTCCGCTGCAAAGTAAGAGTCGTTCATATTGTAGTAAGTGCAGAGGAGGAAAAGTCACAAGTTTACTAAATTAATAATATATAAAGTCGTAAGTAAAGTACAAATACTGAAAAATATACTTAAGTACAGTCCTCAAGTAAATGTACCTCATTACTGCCCCCCCCCCCGCAAATAATAAAATATGAAAACATGTCGTCCCTCTCTGCTGCTTAAAGAGCAAACTGCTGACAAAGTAAAGGAGTGCAGAGAGAGTGGAACGAGCACTCGTCACATTATAAAATAATAATGTGATAACTGTCCAAATATAATGAAATGTTTCCAAATGAGTCACAAACAGAAGAAAACCCTCCACAGGTCTGGAGCTTCATGTTTTTAAAAAACAGCAGCAGACGAGTGAGTGAAACAATCCAATCATGATTTCACCATCACCACCTCTCTAATGTTTAACTCCTGAGAGCTGCTGCAGTTCCTCTACCGACCACTAGAGTCTGGCTCCAACAGTGAGTCAGTCCCCATAGACTCCCATGTTAAAATGTTCAACTTTAGAGCAGAAATAAACATGTTTACAGCCTGGTACAAAAACTGTTTTGGTCTCTAGAGCTGATTTCCTCCTTCATGACACCTGTTTATAAAACTCACCTGTTTATAAAACTCACCTGTTTATAGAACTCACCTGTTTATATAACTCACCTGTTTATAGAACTCACCTGTTTATAAAACTCACCTGTTTATAAAACTCACCTGTTCACATTTTATTAAGGACTACAGTTATGGAGGAAAATGGGCGTGGCCTCTGTGAGTGACAGGTGGGTGAGCATATGTTTGACACCTAAGTCTCAGCTCCATACACGCCCCTCCTCTTTGACCTTATTTGGATTAGCTGGGAGTTAGGGTCGGAGTCAGGTACTGCCAAGATGGCGACAATGAAGCAGCTCACTCTGAGCTTCAGAAACCTGTGGGTGACGTCACAGAGGCAACGTCCATCTTTATTTACAGTCTATAGTGTCGACCAAATATGGTCACAGTCTCCTTCCTGAGTGACAGCATTGAATAAAGACCAAAAGTGTTTCTGCAGATCATTATGATGTCACAGTGAATTGACCTTTGACCTTATGGATATAAAATGTCATCACTTAATTTTATCCTCATAAACATTTGAGTTAATTTTTGTCATAATTAGTCGATGAATTTATGAGTCATGGCCAAACTGTGTTTTGTGATGTCACTGTGACCTTTGACCTTTGAGTATGAGAATAAATCAGCTGCTCCTCAGACATTAGAGATTAGACAAATATCTCATCTGAGTTCATGGACTGTTACTGTTGTTACTGCTACAGGTCAGAAGTTCTTCTTCTTCTGCTGCTTTTCTCAGGTACAAACAGCTTCAGGTGTTTCACCGCCTCCTTCTGGACTCGCAGCTGAGACCTGACCAACAGAGTCCAGACCACATGTGCTATATTCCTGTTCATCTGAGGCAGCCTGAAGTCTTTAGTTTATTCCATTGTTTATTTCCCAACAACAAATTGCTTCCAGCTCTCCTGATGTTACTGAAAGGAATTCTGGGAAACGTAGGACAAAGTACAACCTTTAACTCACTTCAGTCTGAGGCCTGATTAACCTGATCACACAGCAGTGTGTGTGTGTGTGTGTGTGTGTGTGTGTGTGTGTCTGCCCTCCTAATCCTAATCCACACAGCCGTGTACGTCCACATGTCGACTGGAACACGCTGGTATTTAATCCTGTCAAACAGCAGCTCCGTCCAGTAACAGTGCATCAGTCTGTCGACCCCCCCACCGTCTCACTGAGCACAGACACCACTGTCCACCCCCAGAGACATGAAGAGATCGGACCAGGAGATCGGACCAGGAGACCGGACCAAGAGACCGGACCAAGAGACCGGACCAAGAGACCGGACCAAGAGACCGGACCACAGCACAGGAACAACAATCAAGAAGATAAACACTAATAATTCAAGAATAATTAAACAACAGCAGCTGAAACCTGATCAATCGAGAACAAGCGCTCTGGGTCAGAGGTCAGAGGTCAGAGACGGTTCAAATCCGTTCAACACTAGCTACACTCTAATTCACCTGCTTCACATCACTCTAGAGCTGCTGCAATTGGTTCATTCAATGATGAGTTGATCAAAAGAAAATTAATCAGCAGCTATTTTGATCAACAAATCATTTTAATAAAAAGGACGAATGTGATTTTCTTTGTCTCATATCAAAGTAAATTCAACACTGTTAATTGGAATAAAACAGCTGGTTATTAAAACATGAAGACATGGACTCTGCAGGTGGATGATGAGACAGAAACAGGTTTGAAGCTCCACAAAACAAAAATTAAAACTGAAGAAAAAGAAAACTTAATCTCTGAGCAGTGCCATATAACAAACAAGCGTGGTCGTCATGCCAACCTTGGTTGTCACGGTGAGGAGGGGGTTTCCTTCAGAGGATGCCTTTTTACCAGGAAGCTCCTTCAGCACCATGGCAACGACCCTTTCCCCTTTGCCCTACAACAGGCAGATCGACAGGTTCATTCATTCATTCAGACGCAGCAAATGAAACAACAAACCTGACTGTGATTCATCCTCTTTACACTCGACTCTGACTGTGGAGTCCACTGGTAGATAATAATGATAAACACCTACAGCTGGTCCTCCACTGCAGAAACACAAGGGAGGGGAGGGGCCATGTACTTGGCGGCCAATAAATTTTCCTTTTGAAATGAGAAAACCAAAATCAGGAAATAGCTTGTTTCCCGTTTTTGTTTTGATAACAAAAAACAAACGACATAACCAGTTTTTTCTTGATGTGATAATAAATAATAATAATTCATTGGTAATTTAGAAACAAAAAAAACTTAAACGTTTTTTGATTCTGACACCAAAAATGTTTTTCTGTTTTGGTTTTGAATCAAATAACAGATTTAGGTTTTTTTGTTTTTAAATTACCGATGAATTACAGATTATCCGATGATCCCTGGACCTTCCACACAGGTATTTTAATTCCCAATTTACATTTATAATCAGATCAAGAGAAAACAGATAACGGTTTGTTTTATCATTTATCTTTTTTGTTTCCTGATTTCTAAACGTTAACTGGGAAACGAGCTGTTTCCCCATTTTGGTTTTCTCATTTCAAAATGAAAACTCGTTGGCCACCAAGTACACGGACCGACCAGGAAGCTGCAGCAGACAGTTTACATCAGATCTCTAAAGCCTGACCTCAGAATATTCAGCCAGATAATAACAACTAGAGTCATGAATGAAAAGTGAACAATTCAACACACAGAAAATCAAATAAATCCAGAGATGTGAACTGTGAGACTGTAAATATAGATGGACGACATCTCCTCCATACAGGCGCCGCCATCTTACACTGGTGATGTCATTTGGAGCCACAGTCTGCGCAGTAGTGTCAGTGGGTGGAGCCACAGTATCGAGGTCCCGCCCATACACCCGCTCACGAACCAATCAAAGCTGTCAGAAAACCAAAGTTATCAGACAAATGAAGTTTGGCCCCTCCCACCTGGAGGGGGCGGGGTTTATGACCTGAGATGTTTTGGCTGTCGTCCATCTTATATAGAGTCTTTGCTCCAAACCATGACACAGATAATAATGATGGTTCTTCATCTCTCCAGAAACATCCTGATGAGTTCGTCTCTGTGAGCTGGACTCAGACGTTCAGTTTGAATATAGTACGATACAACTGTAATACACAGGTGTAAAATCAGGTGTGAGTGTAATCATGTGGACACACACCTGGAGAGCAGGTGAACCACTGCAGACTGTCCTTCAGCACACACATTGATGAATAGGTAATGTTATTAACAATAATATTGATGAATATATATATATATATATATATATATATATACACAAATGGACTGTCCCAAATACTGATTCACAGCTGCGTATAAGACACATGATCAGTACGTAGTCCAAACGTACCAACTCCCAAGAGCTCACATGACCTCAACGTAGGTACACACACATCACAATGTATACGAAACGTAACCCCTCCAATTAAAAAAAGGGGGGTTGACACCAACCAATAGCATCGATGGTCCAAACGTCTTAAGATGTTCCAAACTGACATTTTGGACCAGTCTGCGTTCCATATGATATAAACACGTTTACAGCCTGGGATCCAGACATAGGATCCAGTGATCCAACCTAGACCCAATAATCTAGATCGAATACTTGTTCACTATTCAGTCCTGTTTCGTGCTAACAGATCTACGACAAAAAGAATCTAAATAAACAGCTGGTTAGCAACATCTAGATACTGGGAGACGCTCTAGACACAGGTGTACCAGTCAAATGATCTAAATAGTGATCTAGATTAAAGGGTCTAGATCATAAACAATAGGACACAGTCTTTATATGAGGCAAAGACCTGAATTCAAGAATCCGATCTAGACACAAGTGACGTTTAATGAAAATAGTGATGTCTGAAACCTCCATTTTGTGTCTTCTTCACTGTTTATACTCCATTTCAACTCAAAGCCAGGTGTTGACCTCATTTCCTCTCAGGATCTCTACACACGCTCCTGCAGGACCAGCAAACAGGTGAGACAGGTGAGGTCCTGCAGCTGTGAGTCGTGACAGACGTCTGGAGGCAGAGTGAACGCTGCCTCAGTGAACCCAGCAGGCAGGACGAGTCCATCAATAAAACATCATCCACAGCTTTATTATTAGACCGAGCCGCGACATGATTTCACCTGCTCCTCCTCCCCAGGGAACAACCATGTGCTGCTTCTGCAGACTTCATGTGTTCATACTTCATGTGTTCATACTTCATGTCTTCCTACTTCATGTCTTCATACTTCATGTCTTCATACTTCATATATTCATACTTCATGTCTTCCTACTTCATGTCTTCATACTTCATGTCTTCCTACTTCATATATTCATACTTCATATATTCATACTTCATGTCTTCATACTTCATGTCTTCCTACTTCATGTCTTCATACTTCATGTCTTCATACTTCATGTGTTCATACTTCATATATTCATACTTCATATATTCATACTTCATGTCTTCATTCTACTGTCTCTGCTGTTTCTACTGTCTGTACTGTTTCTACTGTCTCTGCTGTTTCTACTGTCTCTGCTGTTTCTACTGTCTGTACTGTTTCTACTGTCTCTGCTGTTTCTACTGTCTCTGCTGTTTCTACTGTCTGTACTGTCTCCACTGTGTATCTGACACGAGCTCAGAATAAAACCAGACGTATCAGTCACAGGAGCTTCATCATCAGTATTTGATGATGCAGCTGAAATGAAAACTTCTTCCTGGATCTTTTCTCTCTTTAATGTTCTCTCTCTCCCAGTTTCCTCACTCTGTCACAGTGTCGGCCGTCCGGCTGTGAAGTGTAAGTGTGTGTGTGTGTGTGTGTGTGTGTGTGTGTGTGTGTGTGTGTGTGTGTGTGTGTGTGTGTGTGTGTGCTGTTGGTGGAGATGCTGTCGGACTAAAAATAACCTGCTGTTGTGCTGAGCAAACAGTCCTCCATCAGCCCAGAGTCCCAGCAGAGCTGAGCTCAGTGCTGCTGCAGCAACTCCAGTCACACAGTTAGCATCTGCACCTTCACCTGGACTGTACTGACATCCAGTTACACCACTGCTAATACTGCTAGCACTACTGCTAATAATACTATACTAATACTACTGTTAATACTGCTACTGCTACTACTGCTACTACTACTAATACTGCTAGCACTACTGTTAATAATACTATACTAATACTACTGCTACTACTGCTAATACTACTACTGCTACTGCTAATACTGCTAGTACTACTATTAATAATACTATACTAATACTACTGCTACTACTGCTAATACTACTACTGCTACTGCTACTACTGCTAGTACTACTATTAATACTGCTAATACTGCTATCACTACTATGCTACTGCTAATACTGCTAATACTGCTAGCACTACTGTTAATAATACTATACTAATACTACTGCTAATACTGCTAATACTACTACTGCTACTGCTACTACTGCTAATACTGCTAGCACTACTGTTAATAATACTATACTAATACTACTGCTACTACTGCTAATACTACTACTGCTACTGCTACTACTGCTAATACTGCTAGCACTACTGTTAATAATACTATACTAATACTACTGCTACTACTGCTAATACTACTACTGCTACTGCTACTACTGCTAATACTGCTAGCACTACTGCTAATACTGCTATCACTACTGTTAATAATACTATACTAATACTTCTAATACTACTACTGCTACTGCTAATACTGCTAATACTGCTAGCACTACTATTAATAATACTATACTAATACTACTGCTACTACTGCTAATACTGCTAGTACTACTATTAATAATACTATACTAATACTACTGCTACTACTGCTAATACTGCTAGTACTACTATTAATAATACTATACTAATACTACTGCTACTACTGCTAATACTGCTAGTACTACTATTAATAATACTATACTAATACTACTGCTACTACTGCTAATACTGCTAGTACTACTATTAATAATACTATACTAATACTACTGCTACTACTGCTAATACTGCTAGTACTACTATTAATAATACTATACTAATACTACTGCTACTACTGCTAATACTGCTAGTACTACTATTAATAATACTATACTAATACTACTGCTACTACTGCTAATACTGCTAGTACTACTATTAATAATACTATACTAATACTACTGCTAATACTGCTAATACTACTACTTCTACTACTGCTAATACTGTTAGTACTACTGTTAATAATACTATACTAATACTACTGCTACTGCTACTACTGCTAATACTGCTAGTACTACTATTAATAATACTATACTAATACTACTGCTACTACTGCTAATACTGCTAGTACTACTGTTAATAATACTATACTAATACTACTGCTGCTGCCAATACTGCTAGTAGTACTGTTAATAATACTATACTAATACTACTGCTACTGCTACTACTGCTACTACTGCTAATACTGCTAGTACTACTGTTAATAATACTATACTAATACTACTGCTACTACTGCTAATACTGCTAGCACTACTGTTAATAATACTATACTAATACTACTGCTACTGCTGCTGCTAATACTGCTAGTACTACTGTTAATAATACTATACTAATACTACTACTAATACTGCTAATACTACTACTGCTACTGCTACTACTGCTACTACTGCTAATACTGCTAATACTGCTAGTACTACTGTTAATAATACTATACTAATACTACTGCTACTGCTACTACTGCTACTACTGCTAATACTGCTAGTACTACTGTTAATAATACTATACTAATACTACTGCTACTACTGCTAATACTGCTAGCACTACTGTTAATAATACTATACTAATACTACTGCTACTGCTGCTGCTAATACTGCTAGTAACTGCGTTAATAATACTATACTAATACTACTACTAATACTGCTAATACTACTACTGCTACTGCTGCTACTACTGCTAATACTGCTAATACTGCTAGCACTACTGTTAATAATACTATACTAATACTACTACTAATACTGCTAATACTACTACTGCTACTGCTGCTACTACTGCTAATACTGCTAATACTGCTAGCACTACTGTTAATAATACTATACTAATAATACTACTACTGCTACTACTGCTACTACTGCTAATACTGCTAATACTGCTAGTACTACTGTTAATAATACTATACTAATACTACTGCTACTACTGCTAATACTGCTAGTACTACTGTTAATAATACTATACTAATACTACTGCTACTGCTAATACTACTTCTACAACAACTACAAGTTGTAGAAGAAGACTGTTCTTTTTCTTCTTCTTCTGACACACACTTGTTACTTAATTCTTACAAAAACAAGAGAAACAGTTTCTAACACTGACATGAATCAGTTTAACAGACTGAACAATCAACAGACATCAGAGAGGCACAGACCCTGATGGTCTCTGAGCTCCGGAGAAACTTCAGAACAACGATCACTGCAGCTCCACTGATCTGGACTTCATGTCTGCGGGTCCAGACGGAGCCTCTCCTCAGGGACAGCTAGAGGACTCTGAGACTGAGAGAAACCAGGTTCTGGTCTGATGAGACCAGGACTGAACTGTCTGGTCTCAGGTCTCAGAGTCAGGTCTGGTCAGATTGTCTGCAGCAGAAGAGTAAACACAGGAAGAAGGTGACGGGAACCGTCTAGTGCGGTCGGATCCAGTTCAGAACGGAGTTCGTATGGACCGGACCGAGACCACAAACCGATCGTAGCGAGGGGAAACGAAGCAGGGTTCAGGTTCACCTGACTGAAGAGCACAGGTGTGAAAACACACTCAAATGCAGATGCGCTGATGATTCAGGTGTAATCAGTGAAATACAACATGTGAATGAAGGTGTGGTGATGAAACTGTGCCAAGGGCAGCAGCAGCAGCAGCTCGGCTGTCTGACCCCCAGGGGTTTAGATATTTATATCCTCCAATGAACCAGCAGCTCCACGGCTAATTAATCTTGTATGAGAGTTTCCCCCTGTGGCTTCAGTCACCCACACTGTAACTACAGTACAGGACGACTACAGGAGCCTGCAGAGGACACACTGCCTCTGGAACAAACACAACATCGGAGGATACAAATCACACGAGCTGAAATTTTTGGATAAAGTGAAATCACGATCTCCAGTGAAAATGAAATTCAAAAATGAACACTAAACTCCTGACAATCAAATATCTGTCAAAATAATCAAACATAATTTTTTTCACATCGTTGAGCTGATAAAAGTTGATAATAAGTTGATAGAATAATTTCACTCTTTAGCCTCGTTCTGAAGAACATGACGTGCTGAAGTGAACATGACGTGGACACTGCAGGATTCATGAAAACATGAGCAGTGACCTTGTGACGGGGAAACCTGCAGACGACGACACGGCAGAACTGTGTGTGTGTGTGTGTGTGTGTGTGTGTGTGTGTCCATCACCCAAAGATGGAGGTTAAAAACCCTGAAACTACCGGGTCATTAAATCCCTGAATTGTCATTGGAAAGTGATAGAGATGAATGGAGATGAACTGGAACACCAGCAGCTCATCATCCTCCAGGTAAACACCTGGACCATGTGACAACAGGTAACATCACAACATCTGGGTCTCTGAGTCTCTGTGGATGAATGTGACATCATCAGAGGGTGTGGCCTGTTGTTCCTGTGGCTGAAGGAGCTGGTGTTCACCTGGTCAGGTGACTTCAGCAGCAGCAGCTCTTCAGACTGTAATTAGAGCCACAGGAAGCTGCTCTCTCTCTCTCTCTCTCTCTCTGTCTCTCTCTCTCTGTCTCTCTCTCTCTGTCTCTCTCTCTTCCTTTTCAGAAAAGCTGTTTGATCTTTTTATCCTCTCAATTGCTATCACCAAGGTCAGACCCCGCCCCCCCACCCCACCGACCACCATCCTCACCAGAACCCCCCCAAAATGCTAAACCTCATTTACGGTGTTTGATGAGGGGAGGGGACACATCGTCTGGAGACACTTCAGCTGGAGAGGATCCACACAGAAACATAATATATGACCCACACACACACACACATATATATACACATATATATATATAAATATATATATATGTATATCATGTATATATCATAAATACAGTATATGTCCCTATAGGAGGATATATTATTATCACATATATTAGCACGCATATACATTCTCTGATATATGAGGATATAAGTTCATAACATTTATGAAATGTCCATTGTAAAATTAGTACATATATTAAAAACATCTATGATGAATTTTTACAGACATGTTGAGAGTTTTTGACAGGCTGTGGATGAATATATATTTATGTAACATCATATACATAACTGTATGTTTGTATATGATAGATATATGTGTCAATAAATGAAGTTGTTCCAATTATCTAACAGGTTTCATATATAATTTTAACATACATGTACATATAAAATAAAAATGTATATTTCATATATGGAAATTAAATACATGTCCGGCGGGGGGGGGGGGGGGGGGGGGGGTCTGTAAATGTAATGTAAATGACGTTCACTTCACCCTGAGAGAAGCTGGACGCATCAAATATTTTTAATGACCGAAACAATCAATTATCAGATCCTGGCAATCAATTCATTTATTCAGTGATTGATCGACTACAAGAGGAAACATCTGTGTGACCTGCAGTTATCACATCTGGATCATTCTGTTCATCCTCAGCTGTTCTCACTCAGACCTCTGGACCCAGACCACATCTGTGGGTCCGGATCAGCTCAGCACAGGGACTCAGTCTCCTCATAGATGTATGTAATAATAATGTATATGTATATAATGTATATGTATTTGATGTGTATAATAATAATGTGTATTTAAGATGAGAGCACAGCGCTGTGTCTTTAAGATGAACATATGAAACTACATGTGAACACATGATCTATTCCTTCATGTTGTCTCTAAATGTTTTCAGTGAAACGAGGATGAAGAAACATGAAGAATAAAGGTGCAGGATGAAGAACATCATCATCATCACCATCATCATCATCATCAGCGTCACATCAAAGTATTTGTTGTGTTTCATCTGCACTTTGTCGCAGCAGATCAAAGTGTTGATCCGATCAGCTGATTTCACCGCCTCTGCTCAGAGGAACAACATCACTGTCGGCCATCTTTACACAGGGCGCTCCACTTTCCCAGGCACTCTGAACTAAACACTTCTGGTTCTGGTTCTGACTGGTTTTAATTCTGGTTCAGATTCTGTTTCTGACTCTGGTTCTGGTTCTGATTCTGGGTGTTTTCTCAAAGTTCTGAAAAATAAAAACACATTCATCATTCAACTCTCAGCTGCAGTGGAGGTTTACACACACACACACACACACACACACACACACACACACACACACGAACATCATCTATAGTTATCAGAAGAATTTCTTGTCAATAAGTTGTGATGATCGATTATAAATCTCTGTCATTAAGATCAATATCTACCCAGGTCAGTCTTTGTAGACACACCTGCACAGTGCAGCTGTAGTCACATGATGTCTGACAGGTGTGCTCAGAGAGCGACGGCAGAGAGAGGAGGAACGTTTCTTCAGTATCTAAAGTAGAAATGAAGTAGAAACCTCCAGATGAAAAACATGGAACATGAAAGAAAAGAGTCAAACAAACACGGACCTGAGGGATGATCTGTTTCAGGTTCTGGCTGCTGACTCAGCGACAGACGGAGATCGCGATTAAATAAAACACCTGAGCTTTTCTTCTCAGTCCACGCATCAGAATAAAAGAGGGGAGGAGGTGATGGACGGACTTCCTGGTTACCTGAACATCCATTCATCCAGGTTTTATCTACACCAGGGTCACAGTGACAACAGGTGAGAGCTTTGGTTCCTACACAGCACCAACAAACAGACTCCAGGTGTGTCACTATGACAGAAACTGAAACCCTGAATATCTTCTCTAAATGGAAGATTTGAAACGTGACTCAAACCTTTAATCGATTATCAGAACTATTGGTGATTAACTTTCTGTCAACTGACCAATTAATTAATCGATTAGTCAGTTCAGCTCCAGTATTGACTGAAGTAAGAAGTCACACACAGTGAAACTCTGGAGTCCAGGCCCAGACCTGGGTGGAACTCGTACTGATTTCAAATCAATTAATCAATTATCAAAACACACTGTTTACACAGATCAACAATTCAATAATCTGTTACAACTTTCTGTAATAACTGTTACAGTTCTATGAATATAAACAGAGAGCTCACTCCCCTGGACCAGTCTACTCTCTGGTGTTAGCTTGCTCCCTGGACCAGTCTACTCTCTGGTGTTAGCGCTTCCCCTGGACCAGTCTACTCTCTGGCGTTAGAGCCTCTTGTGGACCAGTCTACTCTCTGAAGACGGAGTAGTTACTAGAGTGACTGGGATTCTGTGTTGAACACAGAGTGAAGATGAGAGGAAACAGAAAGGGGAGAGTGAACGTGGAGCTGATGAAGATGATGATGAAGACTCTGGCAGCAGCTGCAGACTCAGTTCATTCCACCGCTGAAGAACTGAGCTGTAAATCTGCCTCAGCTCATTTCAGTCTGAAGGTCACGAGCCTCAGCACACAGACTCACAACCACCATCACTCACTCATAACACAACACTGAGAGAACAGGAAGTCACCTCAGGGACGAGTCCACTGACACAAGCTTTATCAATACGTGTATTGATGACTGATGGTTTAAGTTGTTGGTTGGACAGAATAAGACAATTTAAACTTGTTCAGGTTCACGCTGAGGTTTCAAACAGACACTGGTTCAGTTTCTCTGATCTGATCAATCGGATTGATAATTAATTATTCATTACTCATCTCCCATCAATAATAAAAACTATAATAGTAATAAATAAAATCCTTATCTGCATTAAATCATGTAGAAAACAGGAACCAGAAAAATGAGCCACATGAAAATAATCAATAACTTTTCTGAAAGCAGTGAAATTAAAGATGATCAGACACGTCAGGTAAAAACAAGTGAGTCACTGAATGATCATTTTAAGATTATTTTTAATATTTTGTGTTGATTAGTGTATAAGTCACATTAAGATAGATATGAATCAGTGAAGTGATTAATTAAGTCTGACTGTAAAACCTGTCTTTTCCCGCTTTAAACACTCGGTGTGAATCTGTTTTTCTACCCGGGAAACTGAAAACAGACAGAAATGTTGAACCGTATTTACCTGCTTCTGATTTGTTTTGTTCCCAACAGATACATTGATCATCTGTTAATGTGACAGGTGAGCACAGGAAACAGAGGTGAGGCTCACCTGGACCTGGTACATGTCTCACTCAGTCCTCCGCCGCTCAGCGAGACGCAGGAGGAGCTGCAGCCGCCAGAAGTCCACCCCAACCCGGCTCCGCTGCAACCAGCCGCTCGGTGTCTGTCCGGAGCCTTTCAGCTCTGAAACATCTGCAACACGATCCCCCGGTCCGCTCTGGATCCTGGTCCTTTCTGGATCCTGGTCCTTTCTGGATCCCGGTCCTTTCTGGATCCCGGTCCTCTCTGGATCCCGGTCCGCTCTGGATCCTGGTCCGCTCCGGTTCCCGGTCCTCTCTGTCCAGTCTTGTCCAACACCGAAGCACCCAAACGCCGCGGGATCCGGTTTTCATGTCGCTCCGTTCCGGACGATGGAGGGGCGGGAAGAAAACAAACCGAGTAGAGCCGAGCCCCTCCGAGCACAAGTTGCCCGGGCTACACACAGTGACTTCCTGTACGGGTTTTCAGAATAAAAGCGTTTGTGTGCAGCCCCATGTTGAGAGAATAAAACAGATTAACAAACGTTCAGTTGACCACATAATAACATACAAACAAAAATATGATACATTTCAAACCACTTAAGACGTCTGGGCTTTAAATGAAAACCGGTTCTGTGCAAAGACAAAGATGACTGAAGCTCTTGTTAAGACACAATCACCTTCACGTGCCTCCATCAAGAAACCAGGTTCGACAGCAGAGGAAAGATTTAAAGAACGTCTGTGTGAACAAAGAACTACCTTGATTTATATTTTCTCATAGTTTTATTATTATATGTAGTATTACAGTAGTACATAGTAGTAGTACCTATGTATGTACTAAACTTTAGTATAATTAACACATTAACCCTCACTGTGAAGATGTTTAGTTGTATTTAAATTTTTGAAATTTAAATTTTTTAACTTCCTACTTCAATCTTTTACATATCCGCCCCCTTCCTGAATCACCTGAGACCAACCGCCGCTTCACTGACAGAGGACAGCTGCAGGAGGGAGCACTGGGAACACTGGGATACGACCACTGGAACCTGTTGCTGACTCCACACACTGAACAGAGTTTAACAGAGACTCAAAATGAAAGTAACTCTCAGGGAACAGGGAGCGGCCAACTGGTTTCCTGTCTGTTGTGTTTTCAACGTCACTCAGAGACAAAATGGCGTCTTCCAGATTAGAGGAGGATCTCTGCTGTCCCGTCTGTCAGGAGGTCTTTACACATCCTGTCATCCTGTCCTGCAGCCACAGCTTCTGTAGAGACTGTCTGCAGAGCTGCTGGAGAGACAAACCAACACGAGAGTGTCCAGTTTGTAGGAGAAGACGTTCAAGGGAAGATCTACCTCCTAACCTGGTGTTGAAGAACCTGTGTGAGGCCTTCTTACAGGAGAGAGATCATGGATCTTCAGAGGCTCTCTGCAGTCTGCACTCTGAGAAACTCAGACTCTTCTGTCTGGACCATCAGCAGCCAGTGTGTGTCGTCTGCAGAGATTCAGAAACACACACCGACCACAGATTCAGACCCATCGATGAAGCTGCTCCACCACACAGGAAGAAGCTTGAGGAAACTCTGGAGCCCTTAAAGGAGAAGTTAAAGGGTCTTAATGAAGTTAAAGTGAAGTTTGATCAAACAGCAGAACACATTAAGGTCCAGGCCCGACGCACAGAGACGCAGATTAAGGAGCAGTTTAAGAAGCTTCACCAGTTTCTAGAAGAGGAAGAGGAGGCCAGGATGGCTGCACTGAGGGAGGAAGAGGAGCAGAAGAGTCAGGTGATGAAGGAGAAGATGGAGGCTCTGAGCAGAGAGATAGCAGCTCTTTCAGACACAGTCAGAGCCACAGAGGACGAGCTGAGAGCTGAAGACGTCTCATTCCTGCTCAGCTACAAGGCTGCAGTGGACAGAGTCCAGCAGCGCCCCCTGCTGGAGGATCACCAGCTGGGCTCAGGAGCTCTGATAGACCAGGCCAAACACCTGGGCAACCTGACCTTCAACATCTGGAACAAGATGAAGGACGTGGTCTCCTACAGTCCTGTGGTTCTGGACCCAAACTCTGCTCATCCAGAACTCATCCTGTCTGAAGATCTGACCAGAGTGAGACGAGGAGAGAGACAGAAGCTTCCTGACAATCCAGAGAGGATTAACTTCCAGGTTGGAGACTGGGAGTGTCAGCAGAGTCATTGATCTCTCAGAGAAGAAGAAGCTCCAGAGGATCTCACACACACACACACACACACACACACACACACACACACACACACACACACACACAC
>NW_019175105.1:142374-282286 GCF_002260705.1 Seriola dumerili
CACACACACACACACACACACACACACACACACACACTGCTGTGTGATCAGGTTAATCAGGCCTCAGACTGAAGTGAGTTAAAGGTTGTACTTTGTCCTACGTTTCCCAGAATTCCTTTCAGTAACATCAGGAGAGCTGGAAGCAATTTGTTGTTGGGAAATAAACAATGGAATAAACTAAAGACTTCAGGCTGCCTCAGATGAACAGGAATATAGCACATGTGGTCTGGACTCTGTTGGTCAGGTCTCAGCTGCGAGTCCAGAAGGAGGCGGTGAAACACCTGAAGCTGTTTGTACCTGAGAAAAGCAGCAGAAGAAGAAGAACTTCTGACCTGTAGCAGTAACAACAGTAACAGTCCATGAACTCAGATGAGATATTTGTCTAATCTCTAATGTCTGAGGAGCAGCTGATTTATTCTCATACTCAAAGGTCAAAGGTCACAGTGACATCACAAAACACAGTTTGGCCATGACTCATAAATTCATCGACTAATTATGACAAAAATTAACTCAAATGTTTATGAGGATAAAATTAAGTGATGACATTTTATATCCATAAGGTCAAAGGTCAATTCACTGTGACATCATAATGATCTGCAGAAACACTTTTGGTCTTTATTCAATGCTGTCACTCAGGAAGGAGACTGTGACCATATTTGGTCGACACTATAGACTGTAAATAAAGATGGACGTTGCCTCTGTGACGTCACCCACAGGTTTCTGAAGCTCAGAGTGAGCTGCTTCATTGTCGCCATCTTGGCAGTACCTGACTCCGACCCTAACTCCCAGCTAATCCAAATAAGGTCAAAGAGGAGGGGCGTGTATGGAGCTGAGACTTAGGTGTCAAACATATGCTCACCCACCTGTCACTCACAGAGGCCACGCCCATTTTCCTCCATAACTGTAGTCCTTAATAAAATGTGAACAGGTGAGTTTTATAAACAGGTGAGTTCTATAAACAGGTGAGTTTTATAAACAGGTGAGTTTTATAAACAGGTGAGTTTTATAAACAGGTGAGTTTTATAAACAGGTGTCATGAAGGAGGAAATTATCTCTAGAGACCAAAACAGTTTCTGTACCAGGCTGTAAACATGTTTATTTCTGCTGTAAAGTTGGACATTTTAACATGGGAGTCTATGGGGACTGACTCACTGATGGAGCCAGACATCACACACACACACGCACAAACACACACACACACACACACACACGCACACCTTCACACACATGCACACACAAACGCACCTTCACACACACACGCACACCTTCACACACATGCACACACAAACGCACCTTCACACACACACGCACACCTTCACACACATGCACACGCAAATGCACCTTCACACACACGCACACACACGCACCTTCACACACACCCTCAAACACACACCGTCACTCACACACCTTCACACACACACACCATCACACGCACACCATCACACGCACACCTTCACACACACACCTTCACACACACTTTCACACACCTTCACACACACACACCTTCACACACCTTCACACACACACACCATCACACACACACCATCACACACACACACCATCACACACACACCTTCACACACACACACACCATCACACACCTTCACACACACACACCATCACACACCTTTACACACACACACACACACCTTCACACACCTTTACACACACACACCATCACACACACACACACCTTCACACACCTTTACACACACACACCATCACACACACACCCCTTCACACAGACACACACAGACAGACAGACAGACACACACACACACACACACACACACACACACACACACACACACACACACACACACACACACACACACAGAAATAAAGATAAATAATAAAGTTTCATTCTTCTCTTGTTGACTGAGTTTTATATTTGAAGAGTTAATTATATTCAAAGTTAATAAATCTGTAAAACAATTACTGATGAATGTCTGTTTTTTTATTAAAGTGATCAATTAATGTTAAAGCTAAAAATAAATAAATTAATATGAAATGAAATATGAGCTAAAGACGAGTTACTAAATTAAATCAAAGTTTTAGTTAATTATTTTAATTAGAATTTCCAAAGTGCACAGAAAATAGAAACATAAAAATGAGATATTTATTAAGTGACTGTTAGAAACAGTAATTATCCTCGTTCATGTTGTTACAACACGTGTTGTGAAAAGGCAGATGTTGATGTTTACAGATGTGAAGTAAACAGCTGGAGCTGTGGCGTCTTCACTCTCAACGTTTGTATGAAAACATCAGTTTCACACATGAAACCAGTGGATCAAACACTGGAAGATCTCACACATGTTGACGCTCCACATCCGACCATGTAACAAACAAAACGTCCTCAGAGCTTTTTATTTTAATGATGAAGATCAAGGATCCTTCAGCATCAGGGCCACATGTGAAAAATGTCTGTTTTTAGAATTAAAGTAAACGATGTGGTCTGGCAGCGACGACATGAGGGTTCCTGTCCTAGACAAGAAAAAAAATATTTTTAAAGATCATTTTGTTTTTAAACATTTAAAAACATTATTTACATTTTTAATAT
Organism: Seriola dumerili; assembly: GCF_002260705.1. NCBI lineage: Eukaryota > Metazoa > Chordata > Actinopteri > Carangiformes > Carangidae > Seriola > Seriola dumerili. The sequence goes on from NW_019175105.1 coordinate 144,935, forward strand.
AATTAAATCTTTTTTTCTTTTTTTAAAATTATATTACTTCCTGATCCATTAAAACCTTCTGTAACTTAGTCACAAAGAAAAATAATGAATCTGATCAGTCAAAATAGATCAAAGGGAAACAGTTCAGGACAGTGAAGCAAATTAAATTATGAACTTCCAACAAGAAGAAAAAGAAATAAAACACAAAAACATAAATAAATAAATAACTCAAACAGAAAATATCAAACACAGAAACTAAACCAAATAATAATAATTACAAAAAGTGTCGGCCCACTTCCAATACCTTCACGGTCCACCAGAGGGCCCCGGCCCACAGGTTGGGAACCACTGCATTAAAACACAGAAGCAGCTGATTCTTAACAATCAGTTTCACACCTGGAGCCGGTCTCATGTAGACCTGAGCAGAACCAGGATCCTCATCAGGTGTCGGGTCTCAGGTCCAGTTCACACCTGGTATGAACTCGAGTCTCAGATACTGTGGTGTCAGAGGTCATCAGAGGTCAAAGGTCAATTTGTTCAGGAAACACCTCACTGTCACAAACAGGGTCGTGGTGTCAGAGGTCACTACAGCTGAACCTGACCTCAGGGTTCTGCAGACCCCTCTGGCTGAAGGATTCACACCTGTGTCACTCAGAAATGTGCTCTGGCCACGCCCACCTGTGATGTCAGCAGGTCCTGGAGCACACCTGTTCATGACTGCAGCCAGGTGAGGTGGTTTTTAAACCTGGTTCTGTGGGGGATCCGTTCTCAGACTTTGGGCCTGGTTCCTCTTCTGAACTTGTTTACTGATGTCGTCACCTGAGCTTGTGTCGTCAGGGGCAACCCTGATGCTCGGGTCATGAGGGGGGACCGGGGGACCAGAGTTAACCAGGTCCTCTGCTGCTGCGGTGGCGTCGCCCTTGTCAGCCTCGGGATCAGTGGGGGCGGGGGGGGCGACATGTTGTCGACTGCCGCCACCCTGACGGTGTTCTTGCCGTACAGCCGCCTCTCGTACTGCAGCAGCTGCTCCCAGAAGCCGGCGTTCAGCCTGACGTAGGGCCGGCTGTCCTGCACCCAGCGGTGCGCCTGGCGGAGCGTCACCCCCCGGAAGCGCATCAGATAGGCCATCACCAGCGCCGGGGAGCGGCTCATGCCGGCAGCGCAGTGCACCAGTGTGCCGCCCGCTCGGTTGCCGTGGATACGCTCGGCCACCCGGTCGAAGTGGTCTCCGAGGCGCGCGCTGGGCAGGTCGCAGACGGGAACCCGCACACATTCCACCCCTGGGTAGGCGGGGCAGGCGTGGCTGAGCGTGGCGTTGACGATCAGGGTGATGCCTTTCTGAGACACCAGCGCCGCGTTGAGGGGGGCGTCGGCCCCGCTGATGAACAGGGTGGGGGTGATCTGAGAGACCGACATGAGGCGACCTGTCGGGACACACGAGCTGCTGTTAGGACTGGATCATCGTCAATCAGCCATCAAATGATTGATTTCTGCTGTGGAGTCAGAGACCCAGATCTGGACTTATTTACATCCAGAGGTTTGATTTATTCTTCTAGAAAAATGTCGTCACATTGAAGAGTTCAGTCTTCAGCAGACGAACTTTCTGCTGACCAATTGATTGATCGTTCGGAATTGTTGCAAACACTAAAAGAAATCAGTCACATGGTTCATCTCTGTATCTAGGACCATTAGCCTAGCTTAGCACAAAGACTGGGAACAGAGGGGAAACTGTTAGCCTAGCTTAGCATAAAGCCCGGAGGCAGAGGAGAAACTGTTGGCATAGTTCGAGACAAAGACTGCATCGGGAAGAAACTGTTAGCCTAGCTTAGCATAAAGCCTGGAAATGGATGGAAAACCGTTAGCATAGCTTGGCATAAAAACTGGAAACAGAGGGAAAAATGTTAGCCTAGCTTAGCATACAGAGTGGATCATGACAAAACTGTTAGCATCTTTTCTGATGAAAAGTGAGAATCAGTTTTTCTCTGTTCCTCTGGAGACCAGAGCCAAAAACCTGAGGAGTGTGTCAGACTAACATGAAGACATGCTCCTTATCAAACACTGTGTGTGTGTGTGTGTGTGTGTGTGTGTGTGTGTGTGTGTGTGTGTGTGTGTGTGTGTGTGTGTGTGTTACCTGCTGCCTGGTTGGTTCCTTACTTCGGATTTGGTTGTTTCTTTGTCTGATCAATGCTGTGAATGAATCACACTCTCTCACTCTCTCTCTCTCTCTCTCTCTCTCTCTCTCTCTCTCTCACACACACACACACACAGATACCTTAGATGGTTGTGTTTGTCAGTCATCCAGCCAATCATCTGAAGGGTTAATTTTAGTCCGACAGCTGAAGTCATGTGACTTTTTACCAAAATAAGAGACTGAAAACACAGATCAGTCACATCGGTCAATATCTGATCAACTGGTAATCAATTCTGGTAATCATTTCTGATTACCATTTGTTTTGCCTGCATTTATTTCTCCTTTATTATTCTTATTCTTATTATCATCATTTCCTGTTTTATTCATTTTTATCTTTCATGGGAGGTGGGTTTGATACAGAAGAGGATTAGGGCCACGAGTCAAAAGTCAAATCTAAAAACAGTTCTCATGTGGCCCTAATCCTCTTCCGTAGTTTGACCTCCGTTTTCTGTGAATCTGTATTTTACTGTGAAGGTGTTTGATGTAGTTTTTAATCTGTCCTGTAGAGGGCGGGAAGGCCCCGCACTGCCGGCGGAAGTATACAGGACGAACAATCAGCGAAGAAGAAGTCGTGCTAACAATTAGCCAGTTAGCTTGCTCGGTCATGGCGGACCTGAACCGACAGCTCCAGGAGTATTTGGCTCATTCCAAAGGCGGCGGCGCTAAGACCATCTCCCAGTCCAGCTCCAGCACCACGGTGGACCTGGATGAGCCGGAGCCGGTACCCGGGAGCTGGTTCGGGCGGTGGTCCAGCCCGCGGTCAGGCCAGAGCTCCAGCGGAAACAGCGGCTTTTCTTGGCCGTGGTCGGCCGAGCCGGACCCCTGCCTGCCGGGCATGAGCCGCCGGCAGCGGCTGGTTGCCTTCGGGGTGTGCGTGTCGTTTTCCGCGCTGTGTTTCGGACTGTCCGCGCTGTACGCGCCGCTGTTGCTGCTCTACGCCCGCAAGTTCGCTCTACTCTGGTCGCTCGGTTCGCTGTTCGCCATCGCGGCAGCGGCGGTGCTGCGCGGCCCCAGCAGACTCGTCGCCGGCCTGCCGACCTCCCCCGGGGCCGCCGTGTACTTGTGCGCCCTCGGAGGGACTCTGTACGCTGCGCTGAGCCTCCACAGCACCGTACTGACGGCGCTGGGAGCCGCCCTACAGGTCACCGTCATCGTCGGGTACGTGGTGTCGCTGCTGCCCGGGGGCAGCGCCGGGATCCGCTTCATGGGAGGGATGGCGGCCTCTGCCATCAAAAGGACTGTTACCGGGAAAACCATGCCGATCTGACCGGAGACTAAGCGCCAGACCCGGGGCGAGGTCACACAACCAACAGGCTCAAAGCTCTGATTCCTGTAACCAGGTCCGGCGGCCAGATTATAAAGGACCAACTGTAACTGACTGTCAGTACATTCCCCTGCAGACCGACATGTCGAGGAAATGTACAGGTGATTGATTATTGGTTCCTGTCAGCTGACATGAAAAACAGACTAAACCCTGAACTTTGACCTGCAGGACAGACGGACTGATGCTCTGACCAAATCAAGTTCACGGGTTTCAGCTGTCACCTGATCATCTGTTGGTCTGTCATGTCAGGTGCAAACAGCTGATGAGGGAAAATGAACCAATGAGAAGGAGACGCCTTATTGTCCAGATGTTTCCTCGTGTTAATGTAATTATATTGTAATTATAAAATTCATTAAAAGACTAACTCCTTCTGTTTACTGATGTGACTGTTGAAGTGAATCCAGATCTGATGTAGAGACAAACCACCCCCCCCAAAGACCTGACCCCTTAGACTTAACTGATGTGGCCTGGTCAGTGATGGAGTGAGAGACTACAAGGTAAATTAAATGGTGTAAAAAAACAATTTAAAACATGTTTAATACAATTGTGGGTCTGGGACTTTTGATTTGACACTTTCCTCCTTCACTTCCTGTTTGTAAACAAAATAATGTTGGTGCAGATAACACCACACACTGAGCTCTGTGTCTATACTGTCAGTCTTTTCTCTTGTAATGCTAATGTTAGCGTTAGCTCCTTTCATGCTTGTTTGTTTACCATTCTTATTTCCTGTTTTTACACTTCTGGGGCGACCCTTGGTAACCCCATGTTTAATGTCAGAAATAATCTGCAGAATAAATGTCTGGTAGAGACTCATGTCCTCAATGGTTTGAACCAGCATCACCACAAACAGCTGACATGACGCATGACTTCATGTCAGTGAGTAAAGCTGTTCAACAGAACACAAATCATTAATAATGAAGGAGTTCATTAGTTTAACGAACTTCATCCACTCAGTAAAAATAACTGATCTGTTAATAAAGACATACTGTTAATTGTTACTGATGACACCTGCAGTAACTTCACTGTTCTAACTGGGTCACTGTAACCCTCCTGATCTAAAACACTGTACAGTGACTTTATGCTAAGCTAAAATCATCCTGGCCGGTCTGAGTGGTCCACATGTGGCGCCGTGGTAACGATTTGAAGTGTGAATCTTTATTGTCCACCTCAGTGGAGTCGGTGAAGACACAAAAACATAGAAATCTTTTACAAAAACAAGCTGAGGACAAAAGTGGACTGTGAAATAAAAGAGACGTGATGCTTCTCTACAGTATTTTACATTAAAATAATCCTGTGCTTCAGAGAGGTGGAGACACCAGATACCTGTCCCCTCAGGTGAGTCACTGTGGACCAATCACAAACCACCGTTCTTCACAGCAGCAGCAAAGATCTCAATGTGTCACATGACCAAAAGTCTGTCTGAGGGTCCGTCAGGATCTGCTTTCAGGATCTGCGCTTGGTCTCATGTCTGAGGAGGACCAGCAGGAGCCGACCGGAGGAGGAGCTTCACAGGAGGCGTCTTCCTCAGGACTACCGGCCCCGGCCACCCCCCCTCGGTGCTCCTCTGGGAGCTGGTCCTCCTCTCCTGGGGCCCAGTCCTGGCCCGGGTCCTCCTCCAGGACCCCAGACGCCTCGTCCGCCTCGAACAGAAGGACCATAACCCCCGTCCTCCCTCTGGGGCGGACGACCTGCAGGACGAGACGGAGCGGAGCTGAGTTCATGTTTAATATATGAAAATCACATGGCCACGTTCACAAACATCAACGTGAGATGTTTATAAATAAAGAGAAAAATATACATTATTGAATCTATATATATGTCCACATTGAATATATATCTATATATATATATATATATATATAGATAGATAGATATATATATGAGCTGTGTCCACGGCCCCTGACCCCTAACGACGGTCGTCCACATGAGACCACAACAATGGTCAGGTGAAACCAGTACTTTCACAGGTACTTTGGTGGACCCACCCACAAGAGGTTAAATACCTGGGTCCTTCTCCATTTTCTTGGTCAGACTAGTGCGGACTAGAGAGACCAATACATGATGAACTGATGAAGCCGCTTGGATAAGAGGCGAAACGTCTTCCACAGACAAATACAAGTCCAGTTGCCTTCGATTTAATTTGAGAGAGAGATTACTATGACCTGGACGAATGAGAACATTCACAGACATGAGCTGTGTCCGTTTCCTTTAGACTTGGGACATTTTCATTTTTACTAAATAATTCTTTGACGTCTTTGAGAGCGACGTTGGTTTGTTGATATACTTACAAAAAGTAAATCTAGAGAAGAGGATCAGCAACATGTGAACATTTAAAAAAAACCTCTCAGACATCTGAGGGCTCGTCCTCTGAGGAGCAGGAGGACAGTGGACGAGGCTTTGTCTGTATCTGTCCCGTTAGTTTTACCTCCGTCAGCTCCGGGGGACTCCCGCTCTCGGGGGTCTCCGGTTCCTGGTCCGTCCTGCCACGGACGCTTCCTGGGGGGCAGAGACGCCATGTCCATCCCCTGCAGGGAGGACGAGCGCTCGCGACCGGCTGGAGATGTCCCATCATGCATCTGCTGACCATCCCGATAGCCGTCGTGACCTACAGACAGGAAGACGAGGAAAGATCCGCCACAATAAGAGTCTGAGGATGAGGAAGAGTTCATTTCACTCACAAAGTGCTTCAGATGATATGAAGAGTGTGAGAGCAGAAGGTGACAGGGCTGATGGGAAATGTAGTCTGGCTATGGGCTCATTGACAGAAACATCCAGCTGCGAAAGTAACTCCCACATTCCTGGTAAGCTAACAGTAGCATTAGCAGTCTAGAGTACAGCATCAAACTTCTTCCTTCACTCACTAACATCTGTCTCCAGATGTGTAACAAACATCAGTGTTAGCTCTACTGAAGTTAGCATGCTAATAGCTAGCTCTCTGTCCCTGTGGCCTGCAGCTGCTCAGAGGACGTGTTACAACCTCTGGGATAATAAACATAAAGATGACTGAAGCTCTGATCAGGTGACCTCCACCTCCTCCCAGCAGGAGGCGCTGCTCAACTGTTACTGATCAAAACTGACAGTCAACACTTTCCGCCTCACCTCCTCCTCTGGGGGGACCTCCTCCTCGGGGCGGCCTCCCTCTGCCTCCGTTGTCCCAGCCTCGGCCCAAGTCCTCAGGGCCGTCGAAGCCCTCCTCCTGGCCTCCGTACTCGTCGGCGTACCCTCGAGCTCCGGGCCGGCCGGGGCCTCCTCCTCTGAACCTGAAACAGAGTCCAGAATCCAGTTCAGCCCAGACCTCAGAGTCCACAGACCTCAGAGTGAAGAGAGACCCTCTGACCTGTCGTCCCTCCGTCCTCTAAACTCTCCTCCGCTGAACCTCTCGTCAGGGCCCCAGTTCCCTCCGCTCCCTCCTCCTCCTCGGTGGCCCCCCCCCCTGTGGCCTCCTCCCCCCTGGTATCCTGGTCCAGGTCCTGGTCTCCAGCCCTCCTCTCCTCTGCCGTGAAAGTCCTGGCCTCCATCAAAGTCCTGCGGTCCACGTCGACCCTGCTGGTTGTCCCCCCAGTAAGGCCCCGAGCCCTGGTCTGGTCCCCCGGGGCCTCCAGGACCCTGGCGGTCTGGGGGGCCCATGTGGTGGTTTGGCGGTGGCCCCCGAGGGTCTCCTAGATGAGAAGAGTAGAGTAGACAGTCAGGACTGAGGACCAAACCCCGGATCAGTCAGACCAGTATCGTGTCTTACCTTTGCTGTTGGGCCCCTGCGGCCCCATCCCATGCATCATGGGCCCCGAGTTCTGGCCCTGTGGAGACAGAATCAGGACTCATCAACCAGCACCTTACACCTGATCGTGGACCAGTCAGAGCGCAGATCACGGTACAGAGGAATCACAGGAACTCACCTGGTGCTGCATGTATGGGGGCCCCTGCATGTTACCATGGGGTCCTTGCATGTTTCCTGGGGGGCCCTGCATGTTTCCATGTGGTCCTTGCATGTTTCCTGGGGGCCCCTGCATATTTCCTGGAGGTCCATGCATCCCTCCTGGGGGCCCCTGCATGTTGCCCATCCCATAGTTGTTTGGCATGTTGCTGTGTGTCCTGGGTGGGGGCCCCATCATCCCACCCTGCATAGGACCCTGGGGGCCCATCATGTTCCCTTGAGGTGGCATCATGCCCCCCTGAGGTGGGGGCCCCTGAGGATCCCTTGGACCCATTCCTCGAGGAGGAGGGCCCATCATCCCACCAGGGGGTCCCTGCATCCCTCTGGGTCCAGGACCCATACCGTGAGGCCCTTGGGGGCCCATGTTTCTGGGGGGGCCAGGATGTCTCTGCATACCTTGGGGTCCTTGCATGTCTGGTCCCATCATGCCCTGAGGGGGCCCCTGGTGAGGCTGAGGTCCTGAGGGTGGCCCCATCTGTCCAGGGGGCATAAAGGGTGGCTGCATGCCTCCAGGGCCCATGGGGGGCCCCATGTTGTTGGGCATCTGCTGAGGAGGCATGTTCGGGGGAAAGCCCTGCTGACCCGGAGGCATCGGACCTCCAGGCCCTCCAGGGCCAGGGAAGGGGGGCAGAGGGCCCTGCCCCTGTGGGGGCCCCATGTTCCCATCTGTGCTCATCTGGTTCATCCGGTCGATCTTCATCTGCTGCAGGAGACAGAGACCAGACTCTACTGAGACTGACACTCTACTGACACTCTACTGACACTCTACTGAGACTCTACTGAGACTGACACTCTACTGACACTCTACTGAGACTCTACTGAGACTGACACTCTACTGACACTCTACTGAGACTGACACTCTACTGAGACTCTACTGAGACTGACACTCTACTGACACTCTACTGAGACTGAACTTCTACTGACACTCTACTTGTTTTTAGACCTGACACCTACTGAACACTCGTAGCTGAGACTCGTACTGACACTGACCTCTACTGAGACTTCTACGTGAGCGTGGGAGGGTCTGAGACTTGACACTCTACTGGAGACTCTACTGAGACCTGACACGCTCCCCTACTGAGACTTGACACTACTACTGAGACTGACACTCTTACTGAACTCTAGACACTCTAACTGAGAACTGCTACTGAGACTGACCACTCTCTCGAAGCTGCCTACTATCGAGACTACCTTACTGAGACTGACAACGTCTCTTATGCACATGACATCTATCTTGAGCACCTCGACACTCCTACTGACACTCTAGCTGACACTCTACTGAGACTGACACTCTACTGACACTCTACTGACACTCTACTGACACTGACTACTGACCGGAGACTACTTACTGAGACCTGACCTACCTACTGAGACTGACACTCTCACCTGAACATCTACTGAGACTCTGACTGAGACTCTACCTGAGACTCTACTTGAGACTGGAACTCTACTCACCTGTACTGAGACTGACTACATGACACTCTACTGGACTCTACGACACTCTACCTTGGGAGGCGACACTCCTACACTGACAGCTTCTACCTGAGACTCTTACTCCGACACTCTACTGAACTACTCTTACTGACTTCTTACTGCACCACTGACGACTCTAGACATGACACTGACATACCTACTGAGACTGACTGCACGACTGCACTTACTGACTTGTACTGACATCTACTGAGACTCTACTGAGACTGACCACTCTACATGAGACTCTACTGGAGACTGACACTCTACTGAGACTGACACTCTACTGAGACTGACACTCAACTGAGACTCTACTAGACTGACAGCTCTACTGAGACTCTACTGAGCACTGACCACCTCTACTGACACTCTACTGAGACTGACACTCTACTGACACTCTACCTTGAGACACTCTATGACTCGAGACTGACACTCTACTGAGACCTCTATGACTACTGAGGTACTGACACCTCTACTGAGACTGACACTCTACTGAGACTCACTGAAGACTGGACACTCTACTGAGACTCTACTGAGACTGACACTCTACTGAGACTGACACTCTACTGACCACTCTACTGACGACTGGACTGACACTCTACTCGACACTCTCTCGACACTTACTGAGACACTTCTACTGACAACTCTACTGAGACTCTACTGGACTGACTCTTCTACTGAACACTCTACTGGAGACTGATACTCTCCTGACACTCTACTGAGACTGATACTCAACTACTGTGACACTCCTACTGAACTGACGATGGACAACTGCTATTGACACTGTACTGACACTCTACTGAACTCTACTGAGACTCTACTGACACTCTACTGAGACTGATACTCTACTGACACTCTACTGAGACTGACACTCTATTGACACTGTACTGACCTGACACTCTACTGGAGCCTCTACTGAGACTGACAATGTACTGACACTCTTACTGACACTCTACTGAGACTTCTACTGAGACTGACACTCTACTGAGACTCTACTGAGACTGACACTGCTACTGAGACTCGTACCACCTCTACTGAGACTGACACTCTACTGAGACTCTACTGAGACTTGAACACTCTACTGAGACTCTACTGAGAACTGACACTCTACTGAACACTCTAACTGACACTCTACTGAGACTGGACACTCTACTGACCACTCCCTGACTGACACTCTACTGAGACTGACACTGATACTGAGACCTGACACTGTCTGACATCCTACTGAGACTGACACTCTAACTGAGACTCTACTGGGAGACTGACACTCTACTGAGACTCTTACTGAGACTGACACTCTACTGACAAATCTACTGACACTCTACTGAGACTGAATACTCTACTGACACTCTACTGACACTGTACTGACACTCTACTGACACTCTACTGAGACTCTACTGAACATCTACTGACACCTCTACTGAGACTGATACTCTACTGACACTCTACTGAGACTGACAACTCTATTGACACTGTACTGACACTCTACTGAGACTGACACTCTACTGAGACTCTACTGAGACTGACACTCTACTGAGACTGAACACTCTACTGAGACTCTCTTGAGACTGACACTCTACTGACACTCTACTGACGACTCTACTGAGACCTGACACCTTACTGAGACTCTACTGAGACTGACACTCTACTGAGAATCTACTGAGACTGACACTCTACTGAGACTGACACTGTTACTGACACTCTACTGAGACTGCCACTTCTACTGAGACTCTACTGAGACTGACACTCTACTGACACTCTACTGAGACTCTACTGAGACTGACACTGTACTGAGACTCTACTGAGACTCTACTGAGACTGATACTCTACTGACAACTCTCTATCTGACTACTGTAGCTGACACTCTACTGACACCTCTACTGAACTCTACTGACACTCTACTGAGACTGATACTCTACTGACACTCTACTGAGACTGACACTCTATTGACACTGTACTGTACACTCTACTGAGACTGACACTCTTACTGAGACTCTACTGAGACTGACAGCTCTACTGACTGAATCACTACTGAAGACTCTACTGAGACTGACACTCTACTGACACTTCTACTGAGACTCTTACTGAGACTGACACTCTACTGAGACTCTACTGAGCACTGACTACTCTACTGAGACTCTACTGAGACTGACACTCCTACTGAGACTGACACTGTACTGACACTCTACTGGAGACTGACACTCTACTGAGAACTCTACTGAGACTGACACTCTACTGACACTCTACTGAGACTCTACTGAGACTGACACTCTACTGACAATCTACTGAGAACTTTACTGAGACTGATACTCTACTGACACTCCACTGACACTGTTACTGACACTCTACTGACACTCTACTGAGACTCTACTGAGACTCTACTGACACTCTACTGAGACTGATACTCTACTGACACTCTACTTGAGACTGACACTCTATTGACACTGTACTGACACTCTACTGAGACTGACACTCTACTGAGACTCTACTGAGACTGACACTCTACACGAGACTGACACTCTACTGAGACTCTACTGAGACTGACACTCTACTGACACTCTACTGAGACTGACACTCTACTGAGACTCTACTGAGACTGACACTCTACTGAGAACTCTACTGAGACTGACACTCTACTGAGACTGACACTCTACTGACACTCTACTGACACTCTACTGAGAAACTGATTACTCTACCTGACACTCTACTGAGACTGACCTCTATTGACACTGTACTGACACTCACTGAGAACTGACACTCTACTGAGACTCCTCACTGAGACCTCAGCTCTACTGAGACTGACACTCTACTGAGACTGTCTCACTGAGACTGACACTTCTACTGAGACTCTACTGAGACTGACCTCTACTGACACTCTACTGAGACTGACACTCTACTGAAGACTCTACTGGAGACTGTACACTCTACTGAGACTGACACTCTACTGAGCCTCTACTGACACTCTACTGAGACTCTACTGAGACTGACACTCTTACTGAGACTGACACTCTACTGAGACTCTACTGAGACTCTATCTGAGACAACCATCCTCCAGTCAGAGGAGCCTCTCACCTCCAGCAGCATGGGGTTGGTGTACTGCAGAGCTGCCATCTCCTGCTCAATCTCTGCCTGAGTCTTCTTTTTCACGTCCGCTTTCTGCTCCACCTTCCGGTCTTTGGCGAGGTCTCCTGAGGGAGGCATCATGGGGACCTTGTTCTCCGCCCATGCCTGCACACAGGTGGAGGAGATCACAGTCAACAACACACGACTACAGCCTGACCAGGTTGTTGTTCAACAGACTGCAGTCATGTTGAAAACAGCCGTGAGCTTCGTGGGATCATCAGTGTGTCCAGGTGTTGATCAGGTGTTGATCAGGTGATGATCAGGTGATGATCAGGTGATGATCAGGTGATCTGCTGCAGGTGTTTACCTGTTGGAACTGCGCTGGAATCGGTTTGGCGTACGGTACTTTCTTCTGAGGGACCTTCTTGGCGTCTTTCCCCATGACCTCGTCCATGCCCCAGTCCAGACCGGGGATGGACATTTCCACCTCAGGAGCCGCCTCTTTATCTGGAGACCACAGTTACACACCTGAGTTACACCTGACACTCTGTGAGACCTTCAAAGACCTAAAACTCTGACAGACACTTTCCGCTTCCATTGAGTCTGTCCCAGAAACACTGTTATAAATATTATACTGATCTATACTGATAATATAATATTATACTGACGGTATAATATTATATTATCAGTGTAATAACTGAACATGAGCAGGAATAAACTGTAACATCAGGTCAAATATAAAACCTGGAGAATAAAATCATAATATTATAAAACTCTAAAGTAAATAGACATTAAATTTTAGTGTTGTGATACTGAGACGATTTGACTTTATTCTCATTAAATTTCAGCTTTTTCCTCAAAATATTATTGTTATTATTAATTATTATTATTAGTAGTAGTAGTAGTACTCCTACTTCTACTTCTACTACTACAAATAATAATAGTATTAGTATTATTATAAATATTATTTCTTTATTGTTGAATGATTTTTTCCAGTGGCTTTAAACTCAGTTGTAATTTTAACATTAAAACTAAAGACAAACATTCTCACTTCCAGGACTCAGAGTTCACAGTCTGTCAGAAACATTTCGTTCTCTCTGTTGTTTTCATGTGAGTCTGGAAACCTGGGATCTGTCCCAGGATGTTCCAGGACTCTCCAGGACCAGACTTACTGCTCTGCTCCTGCTCCATGGCGGCCTTCAGCTGCTCGGGGATCCCCATGCCGGGGATGGAGGCCACGCTGTTCGGCTCCAGGTCATCTGAAACACAAACGCACAACCATCAGCTGAGAGTCAATGAAGTCACAAACGTCTGTGTTCTGATGTTTGTCCTCTATCGCTCACCATACTCCACGCCGTCCTCCGACATCCCCGGCAGCAGGTTCAGGTTGTAGCGGTCTCTCATCTTGTCGCCGGGTCGGTTCCTCGTCCAGAACTTACTGCAAATAAAAAGCAGAGGAGGTAAAGGAACCGCGGCAGGTCCCGCCTCCAGGATGTTTCCCATGTGACGCTCGTACCTGGTGTGGTCATTGGAGCCCGAGCACAGGATGTGACCCAGCGGGTGCCAGGCCAGACTCCAGATCATCCCCTCATGGGCCATCTCCATCCCTCCAACCTCCTTCTCCACCCTGACAAAACAAGAACCAGTTAATCCAGACAAACCAGTACACATCACAACACACCAGCAGAGACCAGCAGAGACCAGCAGGGACCCACAGGGACCAGCAGGGACCAGCAGAGACCAGCAGGGACCAGCAGGGACCCACAGAGACCAGCAGAGACCAGCAGGGACCCACAGGGACCAGCAGGGACCAGCAGAGACCAGCAGGGACCAGCAGGGACCCACAGAGACCAGCAGAGACCAGCAGGGACCCACAGGGACCAGCAGGGACCAGCAGAGACCAGCAGGGACCAGCAGGGACCCACAGAGACCAGCAGAGACCAGCAGGGACCCACAGGGACCAGCAGGGACCCACAGGGACCCACAGAGACCCACTGAGACCCACTGAGACCCACAGAGACCCACAGAGACCAGCAGAGACCAGCAGGGACCAGCAGAGACCAGCAGGGACCAGCAGAGACCAGCAGGGACCAGCAGAGACCAGCAGGGACCAGCAGAGACCAGCAGGGACCAGCAGAGACCAGCAGGGACCAGCAGAGACCAGCAGGGACCAGCAGAGACCAGCAGGGACCAGCAGAGACCAGCAGGGACCAGCAGAGACCAGCAGGGACCAGCAGAGACCAGCAGGGACCAGCAGAGACCAGCAGGGACCAGCAGAGACCAGCAGGGACCAGCAGAGACCAGCAGGGACCAGCAGAGACCAGCAGGGACCAGCAGAGACCAGCAGGGACCAGCAGAGACCAGCAGGGACCAGCAGAGACCAGCAGGGACCAGCAGAGACCAGCAGGGACCAGCAGAGACCAGCAGGGACCAGCAGAGACCAGCAGGGACCAGCAGAGACCAGCAGGGACCAGCAGAGACCAGCAGGGACCAGCAGAGACCAGCAGGGACCAGCAGAGACCAGCAGGGACCAGCAGGGACCCACAGAGACCAGCAGAGACCCACAGAGACCAACAGAGATCAGCAGAGACCCACTGAGACCAGCAAAGACCCACTGAGACCAGCAGAGACCCACTGAGACCAGCAGAGACCCACAAAGACCAACAGAGACCAGCAGAGGCCCACTGAGACCAGCAGAGACCAGCAGAGACCCACTGAGACCCACAGAGACCCACTGAGACCAGCAGAGACCCACTGAGACCAGCAGAGACCCACTGAGACCAGCAGAGACCAGCTGAGACCCACTGAGACCAGCTGAGACCAACAGAGACCCACTGAGACCAACAGAGACCAGCAGAGACCAGCAGAGACCCACAGAGACCAGCAGAGACCCACAGAGACCAGCAGAGACCAGCAGAGACCAGCAGAGACCCACAGAGACCAGCAGAGACCCACAGAGACCAGCAGAGACCAACAGAGACCAGCAGAGACCAGCAGAGACCCACAGAGACCAGCAGAGACCCACAGAGACCAACAGAGACCAGCAGAGACCAGCAGAGACCCACAGAGACCAGCAGAGACCCACAGAGACCAGCAGAGACCAGCAGAGACCAGCAGAGACCCACAGAGACCAGCAGAGACCCACAGAGACCAGCAGAGACCAGGTTTACATCCAGAGACCTGGTCTGAGGTGGAAAAGTGTTTTTCTCTCCTGGAGGTTCAGACTGAGTGAAATGATCTTTAGTCTCAGAGTGAGGAGAGGAGCTTCACTGCTTCCTCTCTCATCTCCTTTAGGAAACACTGGAGCTTCCTTTACCAAAGGAAAGGAGACATGCCGTCCCACAATTCCTTGCTGCAGCAACATTTAAAACCACAGCAGAGCCACATAAATGTAGAAACATCAGAGCAGCTGTTTCTGTCTGATGGACTGAAGCTCAGATCCATAAATACAGATTCATCCTCTTTCATCAGTCAGGAGTCGTCATGAAGAACGAGCTGATGAATCATGATCATCATCATCACAACTAAATCCTATAGTCTATACATTCATGTTGTTGCACTGAATCCTCCCATTGTGGAAAGACATAAACATGAATTTTCTCTATGAACAGGAAACTATAAACTTCTGTCTGAATATCATTTATTCTGATCTCTTGCTCAGTTCATGTTTTCTTATTTCAACATTTCATCCTGTTTGTTTTTGTTGTTAAAGGAGGATTGATCCTCCGGGTGTTAGAAATCAAGTCAGTTCAAATAAAAAAAACTTAGTGTAAGTGCAGTCATTGACCGTCGTCTTTACCTCAGGACGTTTTCCATGGAGGTCGAGGAGACGAGGTCAGAGAGGAGGTCATTCTGACTTTAACACCTCAGCCCTGATGTCATCACCTGTCATTACAGGAGTGGATGATGCCGTCCTTTACATGCTCCACCAGCCCATTCTTACTTGGATGAGCCAGGTAGTTACATGAGGATTATGTTCTTTGATTTCTCAAGTACATTTAACACCATCCAACCCCCCCACTCTTAAAGACAAGCTGGAAGGGATGGGGATGGGGATGGATCCCTGCTTCACGTCCTGGATTGTGGATTACCTGACAAGACGACCACAGTACGTCAGGCTGGGTAACTGTGTCTCAGAGACAGTGATGAGCAGCACTGGGGCTCCACAGGGAACTGTTCTGGCTCCATTCCTGTTCACCCTGTACACGGCCGACTGTAAATACAACTCTGAGTCCTGCCACATCCAGAAATACTCAGATGACACAGCTAATGTGGCGCGTATCAGGAACAGGCAGGAAGAGGAGTACAGGGATCTGACGATGGCCTTCAGTGAATGGAGCGACAAGAACTGCCTCCTTCTGAACACCTCCAAGACCAAGGAGATGGTCATGGACTTTCAGAGGTCTAGGCCCACCCC
Source organism: Seriola dumerili (assembly GCF_002260705.1). Taxonomy (NCBI): domain Eukaryota; kingdom Metazoa; phylum Chordata; class Actinopteri; order Carangiformes; family Carangidae; genus Seriola; species Seriola dumerili. The sequence goes on from NW_019175105.1 coordinate 161,310, forward strand.
CTTCAGCCAGCCAACATTCAAGGGAAGGACATTGAGGTGGTGCACCCTTGTAAATACCTAAGTGTGCAACTGGACAGTGAACTCGATTGGTCCCTGAACACAGATGCCATGTACCTGAAGGGGCAGAGCCGGCTCTTTTTCCTCAGGAAGCGCTACTCTTTTACCCTGCAGTCTGCTGGGGCAGCAGCATGTCAGACACGAACACAAGGAGACTGAACAAGATGGTCAAAAAGGCTGGGTCTGTGCTGCAGGAGTCTTGACTCAGGACTATTGTGGAGAGACGCATGCAATGTAAGATGGAGGCCATCTTGGACAATACCAACATCCTCTCCACAACATCCTGGCAGGACAGAGAAGCAGCTGCAGCTGCAGCTGCAGCAAACATCTCATCTCACTGCGCTGCAGAACAGAGAGGTTCAGGAGATCCTTTGTTCTCACTGCCCAAGTGTACTATAATTATTATTGTTTATTTATTATTTACTGTTTTTATTATTATCAACAATGAGCTAATGAACACATGAATTTCCCCTCGGAGATAAATAATAAAGTATCTATCTATCACAGGTGTGTCATTATTACCCAGTGTGCCAGAAGAGCAGAGAACCATCAGAACCTCCGCTGGCGAACAGGCCTTCATGGACGGGATGCCAAGCCACAGCTGAGGACACACAACAGTCAGAGTCAATCACTGTTTTTCTCTCTCTCTCTCTCTCACACACACACACACACACACAGCTCTGCTCAGACTCACCTGTAGCCTCCTTCTTGTGTCCTCTGAACACCTGCAGCTCCTCCTTCAGGTTTCTGATGTCAAACAGTTTACACAGGTGGTCACGTGACGCTGTCAGCAGCCAATTACCATTCAGGTTCCACTTCACCTCCATCACCGTGTTCTTGTGGGCGTGGCTGAAGAGAGACAGAGAAGACAACTGACCTATAACCACAGCAACCTGGAATCCTCAGAGGATGACCACATGACCTCTGACTGGTCACATGACCACAGGTGGACGCGGAGCTGTCCTCTGTACCGAGACCTCTGACAGCTGCACCCACAGACTTTAAACATGGCTGACAAACGAGGATCAGCTGTTTCATTCTGATGGACTCACAGTGTCGCCAGACTCTGTCCCGTCTTTGGGTCCCAGAACTTGATTGGCTGTTGACTGTCTTTACTGCCGGAGACCACCAGACCTTTGGTGGGATGCCAGTCCACACACTTCACATCAGCACCGTGACCTAGAGAGAGAGAGAGAGAGAGACACACACACACACACACACACACACACACACACACACACACACACACACACACACACGAGATTCTGATCAAATTTACACTATCTGAAATGTTTGTCCTCACTGTATGTCTTCAGTCTATATGAGACATGATCTGATATGTTATATGATTGGGGCAGTTCTAATCAGGACCAGGGTTCTGTACCTCGGAGGATCCTCTCCTCGTGGCAGCGCAGGAAGTCCCAGATCCGGACGGTGCCGTCGTCTGAACAGGTGGCAAATTTATTATCTGTCGGAGAGAAACTGGAGACAAGGAGAGAGTCAGCAGGAGCCAGGACCTGGACCAACAACAGTCAGCCGTCACAACAGTCAGCCATAGCAGTCAGCCGTCACAACAGTCAGCCGTAGCAGTCAGCCGTCACAACAGTCAGCCGTAACAGTCAGTCACAACGGTCAGCCGTCACAACAGTCGCCTATAACAACAGTCAGCCGTCACAACAGTCACCTATAACAACAGTCAGCCGTCACAACGGTCAGCCGTTACAACAGTCACCTATAACAACGGTCAGCCGTCACAACAGTCAGCCGTCACAACAGTCAGCCGTCACAACAGTCAGCCGTCACAACAGTCACCTGTCACAAAGGTCAGCCGTCACAACAGTCGCCTATAACAACAGTCGCCTATAACAACAGTCAGCCGTCACAACAGTCGCCTATAACAACAGTCAGCCATCACAACAGTCGCCTGTCACAACAGTCAGCCGTCACAACAGTCACCTGTCACAACGGTCAGCCGTCACAACAGTCGCCTGTCACAACAGTCAGCCGTCACAACAGTCAGCTGACACAATAGTCAGCCGTCACAACGGTCAGCTGTAACAACAGTCAGCCGTAACAGTCAGCCGTAACAAGTCAGCCGTCACAACAGTCGCCTATAACAACAGTCAGCCGTCACAACAGTCAGCCGTTACAAGTCAGCCGTCACAACAGTCGCCAATAACAACAGTCAGCCATCACAACGGTCAACCGTCACAACGGTCAGCTGTAACAACAGTCAGCCGTAACAGTCAGCTGTCACAACGGTCAACCATAACAACGGTCAGCCGTCACAACAGTCGCCTATAACAGCAGTCAGCCGTCACAACAGTCAGCTGTCACAACAGTCAGCCGTCACAACGGTCAGTCGTCACAACGGTCAGCCATAACAGTCAGCCGTCACAACAGTCAGCCGTAACAACAGTCAGCCGTAACAGTCAGCGGTCACAAGTCAGCGGTCACAACGGTCAAACGTAACAGCAGTCAGCCGTCACAACAGCCAGCCGTCACAAGTTGCCTATAACAACAGTCAGCTATAACAACAGTCAGCCGTCACAAAAGTCAGCCGTCACAAAAGTCAGCCGTCACAACAGTTGCCTATAACAGTCAGCCGTCACAACAGTCAGCTGTAACAACAGTCACCTATAACAAGTCAGCCGTCAAAACAGTCAGCTGTAACAACAGTCACCTATAACAAGTCAGCCGTCACAACAGTCAGCTGTAACAAGTCACCTATAACAAGTCAGCCGTCACAACAGTTGCCTATAACAACAATCAGCTGTAATAACATTCGCCTATAACAACAGTCAGCTGTAACAGTCATTTGTAACAACAGTCATTTGTAACAACATTCGCCTATAACAGTCAGCTGTAACAACAGTCAGGTGTAACAACAGTCAGGTGTAACAACAATCGGCTGTAACAACATTCGCCTATAACAGTCAGCTGTAACAGTCAGCCGTAACAACAGTCGCCTATAACAACAGTCAGCTGTAATAACATTCGCCTATAACAACAGTCAGCTGTAACAGTCATTTGTAACAACAGTCAGCTGTCACAACAGTCAGACAGACTCTGGAGGTGAACATCTCAATGTCCAGCAGCAGAGATACACCATGTGGATGCTCTGGTCACACAGTGTAGACCTTAGCTCTGCTGAAGTGACATCACTGTGATATTTTAAACAGATGTTGTTCCAGCTGTTTCATAAAGAATAGGTGTCCCAGTCTGACTGTTCCTGACACCTTTGGGATGAACTGGACCAGAGACTGAGAGCCAGACCTGAACACCAACACCAGTGCTGGACCTCACTGATGCTGTCCACATACTTTTATCTGTGTGTGTTGAGGACACAGGACAAACCTGTCACTATAAACTTCCTCTCTATGTCTCAGAGGGAAACTTTAACTGAACTTAACTGAGTTTAAAGCTGCAACCATCAGTCAATCAACACAAACTTTATTAATCAACAGCTGCTTTGACAATCAAATGATCATGTCATCATGTCTCTGAAGTGGAGAAAATAAAACTGGTTTAAAAAACCAAATGAGTCAATGCATCAAGAAAATAATCAAATGATTCATTGCTGATAATATTCAGTTGCAGTCACATTGGAGTTCATCATTAATCATTAATCACTGACATAATTAAACTGATCAGTTATAAATATGTTTGTTGTAGATTAAACTAGTAAAAGCACATGAAGCCGTTACAATGAACTCTCACTCATACATCAATAAGTTGATGATCAAACTTTACAGTTCAGTATTCACAGTAAACGTAGAAGCAGATGGAAATCACAGTCGCCCTGACTTCCATCTGTTTCTACCTTTACTGTGAATACTGAACTGTAAAGTCGGTATTTCTGCAGTGGGACATGAACTGAATGACCTGGACACTGAGTTTGTTCCTCTAAACAATCCTTTCATCAGTTTAACTGAAGGTCAAACTTTCTGTTTAGTTTGTTTAGCAACTGTTCAGTGTTGTTCTGTTTTCTGATGAAGACCATGGGATGTGGCTGAAAATACTGGAAAACCTTGTAAGTGAACCACGAACTGAAATGATGGTTCTGATTTAAATCAGGACATAAATGAAACTGAATGAACACACAGGAAGGTTCAATAATCCGCTGTGGTACGTCCAGAGCAACGTCATCTGAACCGAGTCAGTGAAACCTCATATCTCCAACCTGTCAGCTGAGGTCAGTTTAAATTTAACTGGTTCATCGCCTGCTGAAGCTTCTCTTCTCATTTACATCGGTATTTACAGAACGACGTCACCTTCCAATATCCCTCATGTTCACACTGTGTAAATGGAACAAACTGCCCTCAGACGGATGGCCTACATTTACCTCGCAGATTTTAAAGCTTTATTATCTGATGTTTTATTACTGATGTTCATGTTTTGTTGCCTAGTTCCTTTATTGTGTAGTTGTGTTGTCTTTGTTGTTGATTGTGTCTTTGTCGCTTGTCCTCAGGTCTCTCTTGAAAAAGATTTTCCTCTCAGTGAGACAGCCTGGTTAAATAAATGTGAGAATCCACCAGAGTGAGAAGGTTTAAGACCCTGGTCCTCCGATCCTACATGAGCCTGTAATCCTTCATCTAAAATACCAAGACTGGAGAAAGTGAGCAGCCAAGTCAGATGAAAACCACCTGACCAGTCTGTTTCTGTTTCAGACCACAAACTGGAGACTCAACATGCTAAGGCAGTGAACAGCAGCAGCTCACACTCAGGTCCAGCTTCATGTTTAACAACCAGAGACTGAGGTTCACAGTCCACCTGTCTGCAGAGGAAACAGCTGATAAAATCATGTGAATCAACTCAAATCTAGATGTGAAATTATTCACTGTCTCCTCATGAATCAGTCCTGCTGTGACTCCACTCTGGTCCTGAAGAACTGAAACCTGAATATCTGGTTTAAACCAGCTCTGGATTTTAAAAGTAAAAGTCACAGCACAACAGAAAACAGACGACGACTTCATCACTACAAAGACCACTGCACCCACTGAACCACGGGCGTTCAGGAGCACTCAGGGGAACAACTGCTCACTGACAGTTAATCATGTCTGGACTCTGACACTGGGGTTATTTCTTGACAGTTGATACACTAAATCAATTAACTGTGAAAATAATCAGCAGAATAATCAATAATAAAATAATCATTTGTCGCAGCCCTAATTAATTAACTGCAGTGTGACATTCTCCAGGACGTTCCCATGACTGAACATCTGCATTAAAAAGATGACAGATTCAAGGCGTCCTGTTGGACGTGGTCTAAAACAATGACTGTGGAACCAGGTCTCAGTCCGGGTCTGAGTCCAGCAGGGACCAGAATCTCCTGTCACTTCTCTGCTGTGATTCAAACAGTTCCAGGTTTTCCAGGTTTGGGAGGACACAAACGTCTCTCTGATCAAGAGCTGTGAACAGTTCAGGAGGGTGGACTGTTTCTACGGTAACACTTCCTGTCAGCTGTGCTGGGTAAGTTACCTGGTAAAATTTAATTTTTTTTAAAATGAGATCATTACTCACAGAGAGCTGTAGTAACTACTAACTAACTACTAACTAACACAAGATTACTCAGCAGCAGTTTGAGCAAAGTGTTTGATGGTTCTACGTCACATTAACTGAATCTCTGGGTTGGTTTCATTTACAGCTGAAACAATAATCAACTGACAGGAAATTAACATATTTGATAATCACTGAAATCATTTCCCACAATCCTCTGGTGCCAGTGTCTATGTGTTAGATTTCGTGTTTGTGAGACAGTCATTTAAGTTTTTACAAATGTTTTAGTGTCAATAACTGACCAGTCAATAATAAATAATAAAGAGGTTATCAGCTGTAAAGACTTAAAAGAGCTGCAGTGATTTATTAAATTAATGCTGAATTTACTGTTCACTGTTAACAGCTGCTTGCAGAGTTTGTGCTAAGCTAGGCTAACAGTTTCCCCCTTCTTCCAGCGTTTGTGCTAAGCTAACAATTTCCCTCTGCTTTCAGAATTTGTGCTAAGATAGCTTAATATTTCCCCCCGCTTCCAGAGTTTGTGCTAAGCTAACAATTTCCCTCTGCTTCCAGTGTTAGTGCAAATCTTAGCTAAAATAAATTACCCTACGTCCAGTGTTTGTGCTAAGCTATCTTAACAGTTTCCCCCCTGCTTCCAGAGTTTGTACTAAACTAGCTTAACAAGTTTCCCGTTTCCAGAGTTTGTGCTAGACTACATTAACAGTTCCCCCTGCTTACAGAGTTTGTACTAAGCTAGGCTAAGTTTCCCCCTGCTTCCTGTGTTAGTGCTAATCTTAGCTAAAAAAAATTACCCTACTTCCAGTGTTTGTGCTTAACTAACAGTTCCCCCTGCTTCCAGAGTTTGTGCTAAGCTAGTTTAACAGTTTCCCCCCTGCTTCCAGAGTTTGTGCTAAGCTAGCTTAACAGTTTCCCCTACTTCCAGTGTTTGTGCTAAACTAGCTTAACAGTTTCCCCTACTTCCAGTGTTTGTGCTAAACTAGCTTAACAGTTTCCCCTACTTCCAGTGTTTGTGCTAAACTAGCTTAACAGTTTCCCCTACTTCCAGTGTTTGTGCTAAGCTAACAGTTTCCCCCTGTGGAGAAAATTGGACAGTAAGATGTGACAGGTGGTTCTTTACAGAGGCCTACATGTGCCATATTAAATAAAATCATTTAAACACGCAGAACTTCCTCGTTTCTGTTGCCGACTGTGTTTAACAGCTGAGTAATGAACCATGATGTCAGGTTTGGCACCTGTGGGCTTCCATAGAAACGGTCATTTTACTCTAGTCCCTGACTCAGAGTACAGGTGTGTCCTGGGCAGGATGGCAGTACCACGAGACAAACACAGCCTGTAGCAGAGAGCACTAAGGCTCATGGGTAGTGTAGTTTTGTAGCATCAACATGAAGAAAAAACCTCTGACATCAGACGTCTAAGTGGTCTCCTGACAGACGGAGGCATTAAGAGGTGGACAGAATAATAGGAACACCTTAGAGTATGATGCAGGATGTGTGGTACTGGATGACATCACACTGTTCAGGTGTCTCTGTTCAGTCTAAGGGCCGTGTACCAGTGTGCTGGTCCTGAGGAGAACTAACCCTTCTGAAGTATGAGGTCATCTAAAGCCTGATGACGTCACAGTGACATCATCAGTCAATAAATGTCTCACATACAGTCAGTATCACAAGCCAGAGGCGTGGAGTTTGAAAACGTGGCCTGTAGGCTCTAATGAAAGACACTTTCCTATTGTTGCATTATGGGAAATGTAGGCTTCACGTGTTTTTGGACTAGAAGTCAGGATATCGTTTTTTAAAAATCAGTCTCCTGTGAGTCCCAGGTTAACGTTAGAGGACAGAGCAGGTGGGGGTTTACTCCCGGGGCCGTGGTGGTTAAACTGTGTTTGATGTGGAATTCAAACCTTTATTTAAACGTCTACAGAAGCCTGTTGGGTGATGTTCAGACCAGCAGTGTGACTGTGTGCAGGAACTTTATTCACTTTATTGATCCCTGCTAAAACTTTATTGGTCAAAGTCAAAGCCTGGGCCTTTATTGGATGGCTCTGCCCCCCTCCTCTCCACCCACACCACTGGGCCTACCCAAATCAGTTAAAGTAAATGATTGATGACTTTATTCAACACAATCAACCGTTTGTGTACACACAGAGAATCAGCCACATCAGGTAGAATATCAACAACAGATCACGGCAGTGTTGCAACAGCACACACTTACATCTGTCATTAATCAACCACAACAACAACAACATGTGGCGAGAGGTGAGGTGGCGCCCCCCTGTGGCTGCAGGGTGGTACTGCAGCGCACACAGTGAGCAGCTGAGACTCAGGGTAACTACAGAAAATGGTAGATTGGGTATAAACCTGGCTTCTCTAATGGCCTCCTTGTGAGCCTGGAACATCTTGACGTTGTTCATGTTGGACTGCCAGTACTTCACGTAGCCGCCGTGGTCCGCAGTCAGCATCCACATGTCATTGTGAGACCAGGTCATGGCTCGGACCGGACTATCGTGGGCCTGCAGGAGGGGACAGGAGAGACCAGGAGGACAGGCGTCAAAACATTTGGTTCATGTAACAAAGAGGTGAAGCAGTGAACCATCACCGTTTCCTTCAACATAGAAGCTGATCAGAGAGAGGAGCAGCTGTGACACGACACGACGTCAGGAGGTAAAACTGCTGCAGGTTTGAATACGACACATGAAGCTGCAGGAAAGTGCTCGGCCTGCACCATGTGAGGAAACTCTGCGATGTGTGGAGGCAGTGACAGAACCACAGGAGAGCAAATCAGAACCAAAACATTTGATAAAACAGATAATTATTCCGACGCTCTGGTTTATTTTCTGGTGGATTATTTGATGTTTGACTCCTGTGATCCTGACACCGTCCCTCGTCAGCGCCCTCTGGTGGACGAACCCTTTAATGGAGACATTGACTGGTCCCATGTTGACTTCACTTTATTTTATCGAGTCACAAACTAAAAGAGGAGATTAAAAATCTGGTTCAGGATGTTTTTTGTTTTGTGACTTTAATGTTTAATTTTATAAAAAATAATTGAAGAGTTGTGTCGCTATGGTGTCACTTCTCTGCAGGTGGTTGGTTACAGGAAATACTATGAACATGTGTGAACTGTTACTGCAGAGAGGCGTCATGGCGGCAGAGAGCAGACTGTGTCATCGTTTCTACACGTTGACACTAAAACACAACAAACTGAGACAGCAGCGTGTCTGCAGTGTGGACGCCAGGCGAAGACAGAAGTGACGTGTTTTAACACTAAATGGAGCCAGAGACAAGAGAAAGATCATCAACTATCACAGTTCACGGAGCTCAACACAAACACTGCTGTTGAATCTGTGTGGCTCAGAACACGGTCACTCACTGACTGTCTTTAACAATGGATTTTCTCCAACTTTAAATACAACTCAATATCTTCTGCTCAGAAACTCCAACTCTGAACCAGCAGCTCAGGATGTCGTTCTCCTACATGCGTCACTAACATATGCCAAAACATAACCAGGAAGTGGATGGGGGGGATGGTTTTTGTAGGGCGGAAACAGAATGAGGCTCAATAATTGTTTAATCTCAATTATCTTGTTTTCATAATCATTGGGAGACAAAATCATAATCGGACATAAAACCTGAAGAATCGACCAACTCGAACAGAAATGATGGATGTTTACCTGTAAAATGGTCTCAAAGTTGAAGGTGAGTCCGTTCCACAGAGTGAACTCTCCACTGGAGGCTCCGGTGACCAGACGACGACCCTCAGGAGTCCACTGGAGACAGACAGACAGAACCAGTTTGTCTCTGCAGCCGACATGTCCTCAGTGTTTCACATCAACATCCTCAAACTGAGATTCAGTTAGACCACGCCTCAAACCAAAGCTTCACAACACAAACAGTAACAATCACACTGACAGGGTCGGTGTGGACAGGAAGTGATGCGGCAGCTTACTCTGATCACAAACACCGGACACTTGACTTTGTTGGTGGAGGTTCGGACGAACTTGGTGGTGACAGCGTTCATGGGGTTGTTCAACATCCCGACAGGAGGAACCAGCTGCAGCAGACACAAAGCACCAGGCTGTTAGTTTGATGGTTCCCAACATTCAGACTGGACCTGGACCTGACCTGGACCAGAACCTGGACTTGGACCAGGACCAAAACCTGACCAGGACCTGGACTATGACCTGGGACCTGGACCAAGACCTGACCAGGACCGGGACTGGGACTATGACTATGACCTGGGACCTGGACCTGACCAGGACCAGGACCTGGACCTGACCTGGGACCAGGACCAAGACCTGACCAGGACCGGGACCAGGACTATGACTATGACCTGGGACCTGGACCTGACCAGGACCAAGACCTGACCTGGGCCTGGGCCAGGGTCTGGACCTGGACCAAGACGTCATAAAGGTAAAGGAGGACAGGTAAAGGTCTCGTGTTGTCTGGACTCACGTCATTGTAACATCCTGCGTCGGGCTGGATGGCTCTGAAGTCTCGGTGGTCTCGCTGCCACAGACGGTTCTGCACAGGATACACAGACAGAGTTAGTGAAAGTGTCATCGTACAGACAGTGATTGGTCAGCGTGACGTTAGTGACACTTTGACCCGCCCACATTCATCCTGTAGAGTCACTGTAAACATCTAATGAACGGTTCCAGGGCTGTAAACTAACGGTCATCACTCGCTAAATGCGACTAAAATATTCCCCTGGCGACTTAATTTTGGAGGGCTACATGCCACGGGGCAGGTAAATGTTTGTCACTATATAGCAAAACATTGCTGCTATAAAATGCCTAGACATTTTTGGAGGTGCACGTTGACGGACGCAGAGGCTCTGTGTCGGGGGTTCACGTTCACGCAGAGGCTCTGCGTCGTGACGGCGTCGACTTGACACAGTAGTATAAATCAGCCTTCACGCGTCACCACCAGCCCGCACAGTGTGGCGCAGCAATGTGGAGGCACATACCCGGTGTGACTGACCCAAAAAGAAAGAGTACAGAGGAGATAGATGGAAAGGAGGATGAAAAAGGCGAAACGTCAAAGAGAAAAGCAAGAGTAAGAAACTTCAATGAGAAATGGAAGATTCGGAGGGAATGGCTGCAGTACGAGGAGGCGGCGGGTATCATGTTTTGTTCAGTTTGTAGAAAATATGCTAAAGAAAAGCAGCGCACCAATTCATTTGTGGTTGGCAATAAAACGATGAAACTCGAGACCATCCGAGAGCACGAAGGAAGCAAATGTCACGCTGTTTGCACCGTGCGAAGAGGGTGTGACAGTGATGATGAGTTCTGATTAGATCATGCACGGATCCACTTTGTTCTGTTCTATTTTTTTTTTTATTTTCTTTGAATTTTGTATTTATCATTTGTTATCAGAACAGGAGGTTAACTGGTACTGGCACTGTCCATGTTCGCAATGTTTTGAATATTCAAAAGATTAAAAATGTATTTTGAATAATATTTTGGCTCTTTTCTGAATATATATCGTTATATAATTCTGTTATCTCAATGAAAAGTACTGAAACAGATGTATATGTAACAAAAAGAGGCAATTTATTACTTGGCCGGTAGATTTTTTCATCTACCCGTCCCCTTGGCAGGTGAGCCAAAAAGTTAGTTTACAGCCCTGAACGGTTCATATATACGATAATAAACCAGACAGAGAAGAGACCAGTGACCGGTCTAACTCTCAGAACAGATACTAGTGTCTAATTTAACTAGTGTAATTTACCTAGTGTCTGATTTAACTAATGTGATTTAACTAGTGTCCGACTTAACTAATGTGATTTAACTAGTGTCTGACTTAACTACTGTGATTTAACTAGTATCTGACTTAACTAATGTGACTTAACTACTGTGATTTAACTAGTGTCTGATTTAACTAATGTGATTCAACTACTGTGATTTAACTAGTGTCTGATTTAACCAATGTGATTTAACTAGTGTCTGACTTAACTAATGTGATTTAATTAGCGTCCGATTTAACTAATGTGATTTAACTAGTGTCCGAATTTACTAATGTGATTTAACTAGTGTCCAACTTTACTGTGATTTAACTAGTGTCCGACTTAACTAATGTGATTTAACTAGTGTCCGATTTAACTAATGTGATTTAACTAGTGTCTGATTTAACTAGCGTCCGACTTAACTACTGTGATTTAACTAGTGTCTGATTTAACTAGCGTCCGACTTAACTACTGTGATTTAACTAGTGTCCGATTTAACTACTGTGATTTAACTAGTGTCTGATTTAACTAGCGTCCGACTTAACTACTGTGATTTAACTAGCGTCCGACTTAACTACTGTGATTTAACTAGTGTCTGATTTAACTAATGTGATTCAACTACTGTGATTTAACTAGTGTCTGATTTAACTAATGTGATTTAACAAGCGTCCGATTTAACTAATGTGATTTAACTAGTGTCCGACTTTACTAATGTGATTTAACTAGAGTCTGATTTAACTACTGTGACTTAACTAGTTTCTGACTTAACTAATGTGATTTAACTAGTGTCTGATTTAACTAATGTGATTTAACTAGTGTCTGATTTAACTACTGTGATTTAACTAGTGTGTGACTTAACTACTGTGACTTAACTACTGTGATTTAACTAGTGTCTGACTTAACTAATGTGATTTAACTAGTGTCAGATTTAACTAGTTTAACTGGTCACAGAATATTTTGAATGTCATGTTGAAAAACCAGCTGTAACAACAGGTGGACATATCCATCTGAATGTCTGTGGTACAGTCAGATCTTATCACAGCGCCCCTGGTGGACCAACGCCTCGTTTCATGTGAACCCTCCTCAGATCAGTTCTATATATAAACTGAGGTTTAAGTGATTCCAGGTGTGGTCACCTCCAGGTATCTGATGACAGATGGGTTGTAGTCGATGGTTTTGCGGTTCACGGCCTTCCTCATGCGTTTCCCGTCGAAGGTGAGCTGCTGCATGGCCTGCTGCTGCGCGAAGTCCGGCCTCTTGTAAAACACCTGCCGCGGCGCCTGGTGCTGGAAACGTGGCATGTGGAAGAAGCGCTGCGGCGAGCCAATGTCTGTCGCCATGGTGACCGGCTAAACCTGCAAGTGGAGGAGACCAGGTGGTTAGTCAGGCTGGTGTTGACTGGAATCGAGATCCAGCATCAGATCTGATCCTGGTCAATCTTAGTGGGTTTTACTTCCTCATTTGTCACTGGCTGAAGTTATAAATAAAGTTTAGTTCAGACCTGGGATCAGAGGCAGCTGCTAATTAATGTTGACAACCAGAACATGATCCTGATCCAGGACTCTGATCATAACGAGCTCCAGATATCGATCTAATGACTCTGCTGTGTTTAACAAGCTGCGATCAGCTGATCGTTTCTCTGGTGAACTACACAGACACAGTTCACTGGATGAGTCATGTGTCTTCACTCACAAACAATCTTTGGCAGAGTCCAGTCAGCAGCTTGGAGAGAGCTCATTAACCTACTAACATTAATTAGCTTAATTAGACTGAGTGAACAGAACTCTGCTGGTTAGTTTTTCCTGTGTGAAGGAGCCACGGTCGTCCCAACAACAAAAACCAAGGAACACATGCTAAAGACGCAACGTACAGCTGCAACATTCAGTCGATCAGACAATTTACCTGCAACTCTTAAAACCCTCCGGATCCATTGATGATTTTTTATACATTCATTTCTTTGTGTTGCACCTTTAAACCGTCCCCAGTCCACATGCATCGTTTCCCTTTTCCACAACAAACTGCTGTAAATCTGACAAATTATAAACAGCTGGGAGCCCAGGATATGAAACATAACTATTATATCTTTAGTCACAATCAATCAAAATATTATAGAAAAGCTCAAAGCTGTAAAAACTATTCTTTTACTATTTGTTCACACTAATGCAGCAGGAACATGTAAGAAAACTATAATACCCTTTTACATGTAAAGGGATTTTATTTTTGTGCCTTTTTCACTAAAATTATAAATCGTGTAAATAACGGAAAATACGAACAATTCAGACTGATCATGTGTAAAAGTCCCACATCAGCACTTTCAGCTGATGTCCTCAGCTTGTCTCTACACGATATATAATGTAACTGTAATAAAACAGTTGCCACAGATGGACTCCAGAGGGTTAATCAATAATCACTTAATTGTTTGTCATGTAAAAAAGCCAAATATTTTCTGGTTAACGACTCAACAAACATGAACACATCTGCTGCAGCTACATTTTCACTGTTTTTGACATTTCATAGAGAAAAAAATTATCACAGATTAATTAACTTTAAAAACTAATTGTTAAACGCATCTCTGAGTGAAAGTAAAAAGTGAGAGAACCGAAGAAGAGAGGATGTGAGAAGAGAACAGAGAAGTTTAACAGGTATAATCAGAATAAATCTATCACATATAAACAGCTTCCATTCATAATCCCTCTATAACTCATCTGTAATTTCTCACATGTTCAGAAAGGCTCTGATCAGTGATTCATTCACTCCAGCTGGTTGTTTTTACTGATAGGTTCTGTGCACGTAAGCTTTTCAAATGGCTCAATGTTTACTTTTTATTTGTCTATTATTTTTATGTAAATAAATTTTTTAATTTTTAATGAACAGTGACAATTTTTGCAATTTTTATTTGTTCCCACAGTTTCATTGCAAAAAAAAAAACCTAAATTGCAATTTCTGTTAGAAAAGCTGCTGTGAAATCAGGTATTTTCCAATCCCAAAAAAAGCCTGAAATCCTGACATTTGGCTCAAGTGTCCATACTGACACTACAAAGATGGCCATGGTTAATACCATTCTGCCTCTAGAGGGCGCTGTAGTTTGAAAAAGGAGAAAGAAAGTTGCTACAAGTCACTGCTACTCCCAGAGAGTGATGGTTAGAAACATGGTTCCTCTGACATCATGTGAACAGCTCGCTGAAATCTCTTGATTAATGAGTTATGAATCTTTTAATTAGTAGTCTCTAACATCTCAAACACTGAAGACTTGACAGATGGTCACTGATGAAACGCCTCAGACACAAACTGCTGCCACAGCGCCACCATGTGGCCGCTTACAAAACATCCTGGTGTTTGTTGATAAAATCTTGAAATTAGAAGAAAACATTCAGACATAATTCAAGATTTAACACGACACCATGGCAACAGGACGGCTTGAGGGAGGGGAACAATGTGACTGTTTGACTAACAGCTTTTATTAATTCCCGTTATTATTATTGATCTATTACCAAAGAAGATTTGAATGGAACAATAAAACAGGAGTGGACAATGAGGATAAGATGTGCGTATTTAATGTCATGTCATGTTGTGATGTAAAAAATTATCTGGAGAAACTACTGAGAAAGTCACTGTTGGTTAATCCAGTGAATTAAATACCTGACAGATAAATTTATGCAAAACCAATAAATCTGTTCTGATTGATTTAAATATTGAACAAAACTCATATTTCCAGTACAATCATTAAAGACACTACACACACGTATGCACTGGTTTATTTGGTTGTGCAGCGCATCAGGACAGATCGTCAACACCTACAAATGTCCACTCTGTTACCTCTGGTTTATCAATCTTCTTGTGTGAGTGTCACAGAGCGGTTTTCCCGGTAATTTCTGAACCGAGTTTTGACGGTCACAGAAACTTGAACATGGCAGTTGCAGCTGTCATCATGGTTACCCGGTCTATAGTGAGATATTCCAGCGAATATCATGAGAACAGACATTGACTGATCAAGACGTCAACATGAACTCACACTTGACGACGACCAGGAAACTACAGGAACCACAGCAGAGGCCACACGCCAGTCAACAAACCTGACCAGCTTGTGACACCATCAGACCTGCCTGGTCTGGACCATCAAACTCAGTTTTCACTGCGACTCAGACCAACTACAAACAACAACATGGTTACCGTAGCCCCCCGCCACCGTTTCCCCTACATACAACAACAACTACATACAATCCACAGCGGTGTCACTGCTGCAATGTCACCATTACTCGACTCTGCAGAGGGCTTTTAAGTTTACAGAGACAGGAAGGGAAGATATGTGGTCAAAGCAAAAGAGGGAGAGAGAGGAAGAGGAGAAAAAAGAAAGAGGTAGAATTAACAGCTATCATTAAGCTAGATAGATGTTTATGTGACCTATTGACGTTCACTCAGACCACCGGCGTGCACGCGCACACGCAAACGCGCACACACACACGCAAACGCGCACGTGCACGCACGCACACACACACACACACACACACACCATAGTGGGCCTGGCTGTCAGGACTACCAGACCTGATCAATCCAATAAGAGCGTTTATTTATCTATAGTCTGACTGTGTGACAGAACGTAGCCTCAGGTAAGTGAACACTAAGACAGGTGTTTCACAGACTCACACCGACGGTACAGGTATAACTGGAAGAGTTTCATATGAGACAGATAACACAAGATAACTTTTTAAATCTGGGCCTTATTTTCCTGGTTCCAGTCTAAGTGATTGACTGACAGAGGAACAGTTTAACTGGCAACCAGGAAACAGCTGCTGCAGGGTAAACAAGTAAACAACAGTTTAGTTTGTTATTCTGTGACAAACACTAACACACTAACCAACCCAGACACTGGTGTTCTAGCTTGTTCTGGGAGGTAAAAACACTGTCAATGGAGTCTGCTGGTGATACAACGGCTGACTGTGGTTGAACAAAAAGAACCTCACTCTTTAAATAAAAGGTCAGCTATCCCTCAAGGAGCAAAAACCAATCAGACAACAGAGTTCAACACAACACCAAGCCTGTTAAGGTGTATTTAGTCTCAGTCGCACAATCAACCTGTTTGATCGTTAATAACACGTCCTGAAGTTACTGAGGTTAATATGAAGAAACAAAACAATAACCAAACTGATTGTAAAGCTACTACAGAGTACCTACACCATTGACTCCTCCCAGAATTCTTCACCAGGCTTTACACCAGACCTACACATTGCTATGGTAACAGCCTGCAGAGTGTTTACATTGTTTATCTTTAGCCAAAAATCACCTGTGGTCCTTTGCAGGCTCAATCCACCATCCAAATGTTCCCACCAAAATAAAACAGTACAGCTCTGAACCTGCTGTGACTCAGTGAGACCCCAGACTCTTCAGTTTTATACGTGACGTGATTTAGAAATCTGTGACTGAACTTTACACAAACTTGAACCAAAGTTTAGAGGAAAATAACGGCTGAGACCAGGGACCATGGACCTGGATTTCACACTAATTTCTGAATATGTACAAACTTAATTTCCTAACACACATAGACAAGACTGTAAATCCTCAGTAAACTGGCATTTATGTATTTTACCACAAATGACACCTGGTCCCTTACACCTGACTCCATCATCCAAATGTGATGACCCCCCCGCCCCCACCCCAACAGACAGCACCACAGGTGTGACCCTGCTGTAACTGTATCTGACCCCAAACCCTTACGTTTAGTTCGTTATATCTGTGACTGAAGTTCAAACAAGTCATAACTGAAGTTAACCGGAGAATAAAGTCTGAACTCTCCTCCTGGATCCAGGCGCGATGGACCTGCATTCGAGGCGGCATGTGGGGATGTAGCTTCTCAGACAGCCTCTTTGGGTCTCGGAAGTTACTGGTGTTGTTGTGGGGAGACGGGAGAGCGGTAAGCGGACGGTGTGCAGCACGAGGTTTCACCGCTTCTACAGCAACTAACACGGAGCTCCCGCTGCCATCCGGTGAGCCCGCACCGTCTGACAGGAGGTTCACCTCAGAGCCAACTGCCCTGGTGACATACCGCGACTTTGCGGTACCGGTTATCTCTCTGGAGCAGTGTTTTCTTTTAAAAACATCAACGTCTCCAACGCATTTAGCTTCGGGGGCTAACTGTGCTAGCAGGCTAACCGCCAGCAGCTTGTACAACACTCAGCGGGTCCTGGCTGACACTCTGACCGCCGAGAGGTGCTTTTAATCTGGTGTTTTCAACGAAACAACCCACCGGACCGTGTCGGTGGGTACCCGGGTATCCGAGGCTGTTCGCGGTGTTGTTGTGTTCGTTAGCCCGAGTTAAATGGCGGCCCGGTCGTTACAATAACGACGCGCTGCAGCTCCAGAACTCACCAACAGTCTCCGCAGCAGAGTTAGCTATCTGGCTGTCATGAACGGGGGAGATTCTTCGTTCCGTAACGTGTTTCTCTGGAGAAACATGGAGCTATCACACTTTATTCAGCTGAACATGAGGCGGGTTTGTCCCTTCAGCTGCCTGCGGACTCCATCATGACGCTTCTTCTTCTCGGCCCTGCTGAAAAGCATGCCGGGAGGTTTTCGCAACGGGCGGGAGTTCGTGGCGTCATCACGCAGAGGGTTCTGGGAAACTGAGTTTTACATTAAAAATAATTTATTTTCTTTACAATTCGTGCATAACATCATTTTGTGTTAAATTAATTATTAGGTTTATTTATTTTATTTTTATTCATTTTCTTTTGAATGTTGAACTGAATCTGTTTTTTCTTAAATGTAACATCATCATATTATCTTTCTGTGAACCTCCCGCTGCAGTATCGTTAACTCAGAGATAGATAGATAGATAGATAGATAGATAGATAGATAGATAGATAGATAGATAGATAGATAGATAGGCCAACATACTTTATTAATCCCCTAGGAGAAATTCATGAATAATGTAATGTACATTTTATACACAAATAATTCACTTTTACTTGAGTACAGTTTATCAGTTCTCTTTCCATTTCTGTAAATGACCTATAGACGACAACATGCAGGACTTATAATACCAATATAGCTAAATAGAGTGAGTTGTAGTCCAGTGGTTAATGTTTATATACAGTATGGAGGCCTGGCAGAAGAACCCAAACATAAATAGTACATTTTTTATTTCCACCAGATCAGTGCTTTTAGTTATACTGTAGGTATGTTAATAAGACTCACAGCTGTCTCATTCTACTCAACGAAGACAGCAAAACAAAGCCAATCCACTTTTTACTGTGTGACAAATTTATTGATTTTACAAAGAAAATGTCCACACAAAAATATCTGTTACACACAGAGATCATTTTAAAACCATCATCACTGACTCTGTATATATAACTGTATAACAGTATAAATGTAAAAAGAAGCTATTCATACCTGCAGCAGTAAAAAGGGTTGGGAATGCGTACATAAACTGTAATGAGTTTGGATGTTAGCAGGTCTGGTAGCTGAGTGTTACACTGGGAAACCACAGTGTTCTCAGTTTGGTTCCAGCTGCTTCTCTGTGCCCATGTTTCCTGTCTGCCTCTCTACTGTCACACAAACCCAAAACCACCCGCACAGAAAGGCTCATAGTTTGAAATGTGACGAGGAAACGTTGTCACTTTGCTCGACCAGTGAAAGCTCTGGTGTGTGACGCATATGCAGCTTTACAGTTCACGTTACTGTGAACTCCTGCGCTCTGCAGAATGTGGACGATGTCACAGTCCCCGAGACCTTTGACTGGAGGACCCATCGTGACCCTGAACATCTCGTAGGGCGGGATGAGCACCTCCTGCTCTTCAAGTCTAATGGCTGAGTAATGCTTGAGGAAAGCACCTGCACAGGTTTTAATCTGAAAGCAGGTCTTATGACCGAAGTGGGTCAGGCTTGTTTTGTAGGAGCTGGAGGCAAAGAAACCGAAGCGGACGATGTGTCCGACCTGTGCGGTCAACTGGAGTTTGGTTCTTCGGTACGTGGTGTTACACTTCATATTGTCACTGAGAATCTGCACAGCAGACGTCAGCCAGAAGTGCAGGGAGTGAAAGGGGAAGGAGGTGGTGTATTTGCTCATGTCACTCCTCACATGATGATTGAACGTCTTGTAGAACTCCTTGTAGTTGGTGGTGTAAGCACAGATGGCTCTCAGGTGGTCTTTTGTCAGAGCCTCGTCCCCCTCACTCTTCTCTCTCAGTCTTTTGTTCGCACAGGATTCAGCTTTCCTCCAGACATGAGCGAACGCTCCAGAGTTCTCTCTCTTAAAGTAAGAGTCTGTCACCTGTTTGCTCATGGACCCGTTGCAGCCAAAGTACATGTCGTCTACTGCGTGTGTCATCATGCTCATGGAGACGGCCTGCTTCACCCGCGGAGACGCGAAGCTGAGACGGATCTGAAACAGAGACAGAGACGCAGAGTGTAAACCTGGACAGGATGGTTTACTGAGGGAGACGCACCATTACACGTCTTATTGAACAGGCCCAGACTTCTACATATCAATCAACCAATCAATCAAACTTTATTTATACAGCACTTTTCATACAGGTCAAACAGCTTCAGACTGATGAGCTAAAAATAAAATGCCAAATCTAGTGAGAAAACTGACGATGAGAAACAATAAAATATGTTTTAAAAAGCTGTAATAACATCAGCAAAAAACAATATGAAAATTAATAATAAAAGAACAGATAAAATAGAATAAAATACAATTTAGAACATAATTACAATAAAGACATAATGTGCTTACTATCCACGCAGACATGTAATATATGACATGTATGTCCCTATATCAAGAGTGATGTGACCTATATTATTATCATGTGTACATCCTCTGGATATATGAATATATAGGTTTATAACATATGTGAAATACCCATGGTAAAATGTGCACATGTACATATATTAAAAATATCTATTTGATGAATTTTGACATGGTATAAGATGTTGGATCCATATTATTTAAAACGATTTATATTTAATTTATGTATGAATGTTACTGAAACATTGTACATACAAAACTTCTATATGTTTATATGTTTTTCTTATTCATTTCTCATTGATTTTAAACATGTCTAACTTCACATTCTGGGAAAGTCTGATACTTTTTATAATATCAACATATACTGACAGTCTGTGGTGGATATATATTATTGTAACATATGTCTACAATATAAACATACATATTTGTATGGGCTGGACATAAATGTAAACATATGAAATTATTAGTATTTCTAATTGGTTTCGGATATAATTCTTCACACGTTTTTATTTTATATGTACATATACTGTATGTCATACATGGAAATGTAATATATTTGCGTATGGGCTAATACTAAGGCTAACACTTGTAGAGTATATCTTCAGCAGGAGAAACGGAGCAGACACAGGTGGTGATAACTGGAGTCTCCACCCATCACTCAGTGGAACTGAAGAGAGGGGTCAGAGCTGACTCACCTTCATGGAGTCCACAGGTAGAGTCCAGCACAGGAGCAAACCCAGCAGCAGCATGTTCCTCATGGCAGAGATACACAGAGTTAAAGAAGCAGAGCTGCTCAGGATGAGAAGGTTTCAGACCTTCAGCTCAACACTCTGATCAGATGGTGACTCCTCCCCCTGTGGTCTGTCCTGTCTTCACACCTCCATGCAAGAACATGTGCAACCTGCAGCAGCCAACGTCTGTGGGTAAACTTGTGAAAGTCGAGAAAACTGTCTGTGTGATAGTGACAGAGTGTGTGGTCTCATATTTGTGTATGTGTGTCAGTGTGTGTGTATTATCTGACTAATCAAAGAGCTGAAAACCAGAACCAATCAGTCAATCAATCAATAGAAACAGTTAGTGGATGCACACTACAGAGTCTGTGCTGATTATCTATGTTTGCAGCTGCAGCAGTGAAGGAATCAAACCTGTGACACCTCCAACAGCTCCACACATTCACAGTCTGTCCTCACACACTAACAACACTGATGGTGGTCTTCCTTCTGCACCACCCCCATCCACCCCCCACCCCCACCCCCTCAGTCATGTCTGAATGTCATGCACTGGCAAAATAACTATATATATATATATACAGTATATATACGTATATAAAATGTTTCAGTTGCAGCTGTGACAATATATTAATAATAACTGGTGAACTAGTCTGTAGCCACTGGTTAACTACACTGTAAAAAAATAGTTAAAAAACGGTCAAATGACTGGCAGCAACAGCTACCAAAAGTAAAACATCCTAATTCAAATAAAGTGTAAAAACAATAAATTTACAGAAAGTTTCATTAATATTTCTACAGAGAAAAACTGTTATTTTACAGATTTCTCCTAATTTATTATGATCAAACTCCTTTAATAAAGTGAATCCACTCAAGTTTCAGATTTTTCCTAAATCATTATGATCAAACACGTTTGATACAGTGATGCCACTCGTAGTTCTGCAGAGAAAAACTGTTATTTTACAAATTTTTCCTAAATTATTATGATCAAACACCATCAATAAAGTGATGCCACTAAAGTTTCTGCAGAGAAACTTTTTCCTAATAATAAAATTAAGTGTCAGTCAATTAAATATTAACACATGCTTAATATTGTAATGTAAACCTTTTGTTTTGGAAGACAAAGTAAAAAAAAACAAAACATGTAAGACATTAAAATCATCTCAAACTTCAACTTGCAGTATTTGTGTTAACATTGAATCTTTAAATATGTAAAGTAATGTTAAAACCTGTAGAAGCACAATCTAATTACAATATTTAATGATTCAGATTCAGATAAATCTTCTTACATTTCTCATAAAATATTATAAACTGAAGAAATGCAAATTAAACTGTCAAGTCTCTGTATGTAGTCTTTCAACAAAAGTGGGGTTGGGAACTTAATTACAAATAACATACACACCACTATTGACTTTATAACACTTTTATTTAATATATTCAGATGTAAATTTACAATATCAACCAATTATTCACAAATAGTTCTTCAGAGCCCCGGGATGATCTGAAGAACTGAAACTGGCATTTCTCCATTGGTCTATCTTGCCTGTTAAGGTTCCTATAATGAGGAGGTGATGATGTCACCTCTGAAAGAGGGGGGGCTGTGGAGCTGAGGGGGGGTGGTCTGTTGTTTTTTAGCTTGTATCTTCTAATTCAGTTTTATCTTGTTTTCCACAGTATTCTCCATATAGTTCTGACAACATATGTGGACAAACATTATACTATCTTTTATGTCAGAATCCCAACTATACAGTGTATTAATAAGTCTAACCCTAAAGCCGGATTTCCACCGGGCGCGTCAGCGCCGCGGAACGTCAGCGCCGCGGTCACCGCAGCCAAACGCTGCCACTCTAATCAATGCTAGTATTTCCACCAGAAGCGCTGCGACGCGTCTCAGCAGCGTCTCATCAGCGGCTCGCCGCGCCGCAGCGCTATCAATCCGTAGCAGTTCTATTTTTGCCGCTCACGTTGCTAAATCGCGTCAAGCTCAACAGAGTAGATTGCACCAGACAGGAAAACAGACACAGTATCAAAGTAAAACACTTCCGCCCCCTTTCAAAATAAAACACAACACGCACGTAATCTAATGTCACATCAACATTATGTATCAGAGCGGTTGATATTAACGGAGTGGCGACAGCTTTTGATGTCGCCACTCTGTTATATCAACCGCTCTGCACTGTATCAAGAACAACGATCTCGCGTACGTTCCGTATTCTCGCGTGAATACGGCTGGCTCGCAAGGCAGCGCTGCGCTGCCGTAACACGTCCGGTGGGGATTGACGCCGGGCTGAGGACGGAGCAAAACCGCGGCGCTGACGTTCCGCGGCGCTGACGCGCCCGGTGGAAATCCGGCGTAACCCCTAATGTTAACAATGATATATTGCAATAAATGATAATGTTGATAATGGCAGAAATGAACTTGTGCTCGTACAGTACATAGAGCTTCCCCCCATTTTCATTAGTGCTACCATTAGCAGCTAGCTTGCTGGCATTGGTCATTGATGAATGAATTTAACGATTTCATTATAAAATTGCAAAATAACAAGTGGGGGGAGGCTAGTTTGCTAGCATTAGCAGCTAGCATTAGTATTAGCAGCTAGCAAATTATGAGATTATTCAAAATAATACAATGTAAAAAAAGTGAGAACTTTCTAAATGCACTGTATGTCTAACTGATCTGTCCAACAGCCATCTCTAGTTTTCTTTCCCGCCAGGAAGTGTCTCTAGGATGAGGTGTAATTCAGGCAGTTTATGTTCTTACAGCTGCTTTCACACCACTGCTGTGTGTGTCCTAAATTCACACACAAATATTAACATTAACATTTGAAACCTTTCTCTGTCTCTCTCTCTCTCCAGGTGACAAAGAAGCTGCTGGTGCTGCTTCTGAAACAGTTGCCTGGGTTACCAAAGTTGGTGTGTTGTCTTACCAGGATGGCGGCCGGATTGATGACGCCACATCTTGGAGGTGGACCCCCGGAGGAGCCTGTTGTCACATTGAGGCACAGTGGTCCGAGCTGGAGGGGAAGCACAGGATGATCGGCCTGACTGTTGCCAAGGTGATCCAGAGGATCTCTTGGGAGGAGTGGAGGCTCCACTGTTGGAGGTGGACCCCCGGAGGAGCCTGTTGTCTCATTGAGGCATAGCGGTCCGAGCTGGAGGGGAAGCTGTTGACTGTTGTCATGGTGATCCAGAGGATCTCCTGGGAGGAGTGGAGGCTCCACTGTTGGAGGAGGACACATGGGGCAGAGGAGACGTCCTCCTCATCCAGGATCTCCACGTCACCCTGGACGTCTCTTTGCTGGATTCTCTCTGCATCCAGGACATATGGAGACACAGAGGAGCCACCAGCTGCATTCAGGACCCAGCAGGTGCAGCTGTACAGAGACTGGTAGACTGACAGAGGGGCGAGGTCAGCCTTCTGGTTTCTACCTTAACCACTTCATCCCAGGTACATGCGTGTGTCTCAGAGCTTGTGATTCAGTATATTGTGTATTATCATGCAAACATAAAATTCATTTTTGAACCAAAACCTTTTTCCTCAAGCCAGTGCCAAGTACTTCCAAACTCCTGGTAACACCTGCCAGACAGAGCAGGAGGAAGAGCGAGGTGTCTTCCCTCCCAGAGACCAGGAGAGGCAGCCCAGGTGACAGTTCAAGGCAGCGACGGGGAAGAACACCTCC
Source organism: Seriola dumerili (assembly GCF_002260705.1). Lineage (NCBI taxonomy): Eukaryota > Metazoa > Chordata > Actinopteri > Carangiformes > Carangidae > Seriola > Seriola dumerili. The sequence continues at coordinate 185,759 of NW_019175105.1, forward strand.
TGTCCTGGGAAGGAGAGTCTCCAGAGGTGAGAGTCACTTCAGATATCACTGTTTCCTCTAATGAATATCAGATCTATATTAACACACACTGCTCTCTGATTATCTTTCAGATGTCTTCTTGGACTGAACTCGGGCCCTGCTAACTGGGCCAGTGTTAGCCGCCTGGTGGAGGCCGTTTGCAACCAGCTCTGCGTCTTCACCCGGTGGCCACGTGGTCCAGAGGGACCGTGAGGACTCGCTGGTCATTCATTCTCAAGGATTATGTCGCATCAGAGAGGCAGTGCTGGCCGGCCCCAGGTTGATGGCTCAGACCAACATCCAGCTCTTTGAATGGAATTGAGGACTCAGTGGTAAGAGTTTGTCATGAAGCTGTTGGTGTGTTGGAATCTGTTCTGTGATTTATCTTTTAATGAAAGCTGAAAATCCTTAAACACTCTGTTTGTCTGTGTGTTCCAGGTGCTGGCCAGACTCTCCCTTCAGCAAAGGGTCTGTCCTTGGTCCAGGTGGGACAAGGACAGACCTTAACTTCAATGTCCCGGAGGAGCAGATTAACATGAAAACGGTGTTCAGTAGGAAACAGATGGAACTGACCAACCAGAACTGCAACCTGGAGAAAAACCAGACTCTTCATAGATGTGATGCTGTGACCTCAGAGACGGATGTGTTCACCTCACACACTCTTTAGTGTGAACTGAACACTGACAGTTCAGATTGTGAAGCAGTTGTCAGTGTAGTACAGCTCATGTTCATTAGTTTTATTCAGAACTTCATTGTTGTCATGGAAAAGGTTTTTAATAAAAGAACCTGTGATTAAATTATACTGAGTATGTTTGTTCATATTTACCATCTGCCTCATGATGAATCTAACAGTCACTTTGGTGAATCAGTGTTTTCATTATTAAAATTGGTAAGTTCATAAGACAAATTAGAAAAGCACAAACTCTAGTATCTGTCTCTAGATCCTGTATTGTCACTGTTGAAGGACGGACACATTTAAACATTTCTATCATGTTTGTTGTTGATTAAAGCAACATAGAAAGTCTTTGATTAATTACAGATTCAGGAAAAACTTCAGTGTGTTGTGATTTCTATACTGTGCTGCTGCTACTGTTAAAATTCATACCAGACACGCTCCATAAAAACCACCAACAAAGCAAAGCTTCATAAAAACTTTATTTCACATTAAAACTGCATTAATTTCAACAATTTACAATCAACTGTAACTGACAAATTAAAACTAGAATACAGTTGTGAATGAAGGTGCAGGTGAACTTCACTGACACAACACAAGTCTGCATCATAAAGAGGTGGATAAATCTTATTTAGTAACAAGTATAAATTATAGTAGAGATGTAAAATAATACTTCATAGCTCAGTGAGGACAGAGCAACAGTCTGACAGGTTGACTGGAAGCTGTTGCAGCCGTCCATAAGTGATGGAGGGAAGGAGCAAAAAGTCCAGGAGCCGTTATTCATCATCTTAGTGTTAAAAAACGTTTTACACTGTGGTTTTACAGTTTAACGTTAGCACACATGCTAACTTCAGCTACAATAACATTACAAGTTACTCCTCACATATATGATATTTGTAATTAGCCTGTAAGACTAATGTAACAGTTGAGACAGCTAACAGTGTTAGCAGCATCTTAGCACGGCTCAGCCAGGAGCCTGTTGCTGTCAGGTTGATGCAGGTGGGTTTACCTGGTGTTTACCTGGTGTCCTCGAGCCTCCAGCCACTGTTAAACTAATCTGTGGCCACTGGTTAACTAGCCTATAGCCACTGTTTAACTAGCCTGCAGCCACTGTTAAACTAGTCTGTGGCCACTGGTTAACTAGTCTGCAGCCACTGTTAAACTAGTCTGTGGCCACTGTTTAACTAGTCTGTGGCCATTGGTTAACTAGCCTATAGCCACTGTTTAACTAGCCTGCAGCCACTGTTAAACTAGTCTGTGGCCACTGGTTAACTAGTCTGGATGTGGCCCGTGTTTATGTTGGAGCTGAAGGTTTGCGTCTGGACACAGACCAGTTTAAACCAGAGGGGTGTGAGCAGACAGGAAACACGCCCAGTTTTGTGTTTCATTCCCAAATTAAACTCAATCTCGTTTAAACAACTGAAATTATTTAAAAAAAAAAAATACATTAGTAAAACGTGAGTGACGTAACCGGGGACCTGTCCAATCAGAGGAGAGCCTGTGTTCGCTCTGAAGTTCGAACTGAACCATCTGAAGCCGTTTCTCCTCCTCCAACCGCCGCCGGTAAGTTCACCGAAATCTGCCGTTTATCGCAACAACACAGCTCACACTCAGCTGGTAAAGTACCGGGACAGAGAGTCCGGCTGTTTACCGGACTAAAGTCCCGGGTTGATCCGTGTTTGTCGCACTTTTGAACTCTAACCGCTTTCATTTCTAGAGTGACTCTCAGCGGCTAACCCGTGCTAACTCCAGTTAGCTTAACGGTCACCTTGAACTTCAAATTGAAGTCTTTAACTTCCGGTTGTGTTTTCATCGTTGAATCGGTTTGAAACGCGATCAGAGACACTGTGAATGTGTTTTCAGGAGGTGTTGATAAAGGTGGAAGAAAGGTTAGTCTGCAGGAAGTAGAGGCTACACCTTTAGACCGTCTCTGACTCTGCAGGTGTAACACAGACCAAGTCTTTTAAACTGCTATATCACTGAAGTGACAGGTGTGAATACTGACATGTACATTAACTCCTGTTACACCTGGCTCTGTACTGTCTTATTAGGGTTTAAAGCAGTGGTTCCCAACCCGCGGTCCAGACCCCTACAGAGGCCAATCAGTTAAACCTGAGGGGCTGAGTTTTAACAAGGTAGGAAAACATTACTTTATATTAAATACTTCTCTTGTAGAGCCAGTGTTTCCATCACTGGTTAATCTGCAGGTTCATTTTCACATTAATTATTTGTACATCTTACATTTGAGAAGCTGGAAACACCATAAATGTTTTTGGTTTAAAAATGATGAAAACAGTTATATGATTATTGATGATAATTGATGATTAGTTAACGATACTATTAGGAATTATAACAGTATTATGTGTTGTGCTTTAGTGTGTCAGTGTTCATATGAGCAGCAGTGATGAGCAGCAGAAGCCGCAGGTCCTGGTGAGAACTGAACTACACACACTTGTCAGTCATCTGTCACAGAGCCGTACATACATGTTTCTAGACATTATCCTTGGAGCTATGTGTCACACCTGTTCAGTGTGATCACATGTGTCTGGTTCTGTCTGTTTTCTGTCATAGCACCAAGAGTCGCTCCTGTCTGGGTCGTAAAGGACTGGAGGGACGGTTCTCCAGAGTCAGCCTACAGAAGCCTGGATGGACAAAAGGCGAGGTAACGGTTGTCATGTTAGCATCAGGGGCTAACTCAGAAACTTTCCTCACCCTTCACAGTAAAAGTCCTCTGTGTGGAGCAGCAGCAGGGCTTTTATTGTGAAGCAGGTGCTAAAAGTCAGTGACAGCAGAAGATTTATAAAGTATTTAAAATATTAAAGTATTGTTTACATCCATGTTGACTCTCTGACAATCTAATTTTTCTTCACTGCCTTTGGTGGTGCGCTACTTCCTGTTACTTCAATCTGTAGATCAGGGGAACAGTGTCAAACCTTTACCTGGACACACTCATAGAACATGTACAAAGAAAGATTCATCCTGTTTACCTGAAACTGTAGCTCAGACTGATGATGTTGATGATGATGATAATGATGATGATGATGATGATGATGGTGATGAAGATGATGTCGGTGATGAAGAAGATGATGATGATGATGATGGTGGTGATCTTCCTCCTCAGGATGAGAAGCTGCACAGACTGGTGAAGGAGTTTGGATCCAGCAGCTGGTCCTCAGTGTCTCTTCACTTCAGGGTGAGTGGTTTCATGTCAGTGATGTTCAGGTGTTACAGGTGACAGGTGAGTGTTGTCCTGGCAACAGAGAGCAGCAACATGAAACACTGAAGTGACAACAAACAGACTGAAAAAAAGATTAAAGCGAGACTGATCAAATTAAAGCAGCTGCAGTGGATTAGAAGAAGAAAACACAAGAGATTTAAGTTCTTAATAAATGAACATAATCAATCAATCACACTATTTGTATAGCAATTTTCATGCAAACAATGTAACACAAAGTGCTTTACAGAATAAAAGCAATAAAGATGAATACAACAATGATAACAACAGGAAGTGAGGAGAGACTGGAGAGCAAAGATAACGATAGAGCAATAAAGATAAAATAATAAAATACTAAAACAGACAACATATTAAAGAGAATAAAACCATTAATAAAAGAGATTTAAAATGAATAACCAGAATAAACTCTAACTCAAACCCTGACAGCTGATGGACTCAGCTCAGGTTTGTCTGATAAAAATAAGAGAAGAAGAAGAAGAAGAGCAGGAAACGTCACTGCTGTGTGTAACTCATGTTTACTGTGAAATCTGTCATCCCGTGAACGCAGCAAACTGTGTCTTGTGTCACAGGGTCAGAGGTCAGACGTGGACTGTCAGCGGCGGTGGCAGCAGATCAAGAATCCAGAGCTGGTTAAAGGTCCCTGGACTCAGGAGGAGGACACGAGGGTGAACACTCACACAGTCATGTGACAGGAAGTCACTGAGCTCAGACCACCAGTGTCTGCAGCTGTTTACCAACCCCTTTTATAAATGATGTTAACATGATGTCACTTCCTGTGCAGGTGATCGAGTTGGTCCATAAGTACGGCATGAAACGCTGGTCGCTCATCGCCAAACACCTGCACAGTCGTAACGGGAAGCAGTGCCGCGAGCGCTGGCACAACCACCTGAACCCGACGGTGAAGAAGAGCGGCTGGACGCTGGAAGAGGACCGTGTCATCTGTCAGGCCCACAGGCTGCTGGGAAACCGCTGGGCCGACATCTCCAAGCTGCTGCCCGGCAGGTAACTACACTGACTGCAGGTAACTAGACCGCCTACAGGTAACTAGACCGCCGGTAGGTAAGTACACTGCCTGCAGGTAACTACACCACTGGCAGGTAACTACACTGACTGCAGGTAACTAGACCGCCGGCAGGTAACTACACCGCCTTCAGGTAACTAGACCGCCTGAAGGTACCTACACCTCCGGCAGTTAACTACACCGCTGGCTGCTAAGTACACTGCTTGCAGGTAACTACACCGCCTGCAGTTAACTAGACCACCTGCAGGTAACTAGACTGCCGGTAGGTAACTAGACTGCCGGTAGGTAACAAGACTGCCAGCAGTTAACTACACCGCTGGCAGGTAACTACACCGCCAGTAGGTAACTAGACTGCCGGCAGTTAACTACACCGCCGGCAGGTAACTACACCGCCTGCAGGTAACTAGACCGCCAGTAGGTAACTAGACCGCCTTCAGGTAACTACACTGCCGGCAGTTAACTACACCGCCGGCAGGTAACTACACCGCCTGCAGGTAACTAGACCGCCAGTAGGTAACTAGACCACCTTCAGGTAACTACACTGCCGGCAGGTAACTAGACCGCCGGTAGGTAAGTACACCGCCTGCAGGTAACTACACCACCTGCAGGTAATTAGACCGCCTGCAGTTAACTACACCGCCGGAAGGTAACTAGACCTCCTGCAGGTAACTACACTGCCGGCAGTTAACTACACCGCCGGTAGGTAACTAGACCTCCTGCAGGTAACTACACCGCCGGCAGTTAACTACACCGCCGGTAGGTAACTACACCGCTGGAAGGTAACTAAACCTCCTGCAGGTATATAAACCAGCTACAGGTACGTAGATCAGGTGAGACTCCACGTTGTTTTCTTCTGTGTAAGTAGAAAGCAGGTGACAGGAAGTTGTGGTCCTACCTGGACATCTCTGGACTAGGTTCTGGACTGACCTGGGTCCAGACTGGGTGACTGCTGTGTTTCATTCTCAGGACAGATAACTCCATCAAAAACCACTGGAACTCCACCCTGAAGAGGAAGGTGGAGAAGGAGGGATACCTGCAGGTCCTCCACCACTCCTCCATCACCACTACCACCTTCAGCTCCTCCTCCAGCTCCTCCAGTTCCTTCTCCTGCAGACGTTCATCCAGGACCAGTGGACCCCCCAGGACAGCCAACATCCTCACCAAGGTCAGGATCCATCCATCTATATCCACCATCATCCATTACCACTCACTATCCATCACCACCCACCATCCACCACCATCCATCACCATCCATCACCACCCACCATCCATCCCCTCCCACCATCCATTACCATCCATCCCCATCCATCACCACCCATCACCACCCACCATCCATCCCCTCCCACCATCCATTACCATCCATCCCCATCCATCACCACCCATCACCACCCACCATCCATCCCCTCCCACCATCCATTACCATCCATCCCCATCCATCACCACCCATCACCACCCACCATCCATCCCCTCCCACCATCCATTACCATCCATCCCCATCCATCACCACCCATCACCACCCACCATCCATCCCCTCCCACCATCCATTACCATCCATCCCCATCCATCACCACCCATCACCACCCACCATCCATCCCCTCCCACCATCCATTACCATCCATCCCCATCCATCACCACCCATCACCACCCACCATCCATCCCCTCCCACCATCCATTACCATCCATCCCCATCCATCACCACCCATCACCACCCACCATCCATCCCCTCCCACCATCCATTACCATCCATCCCCATCCATCACCACCCATCACCACCCACCATCCATCCCCTCCCACCATCCATTACCATCCATCCCCATCCATCACCACCCATCACCACCCACCATCCATCCCCTCCCACCATCCATTACCATCCATCCCCATCCATCACCACCCATCACCACCCACCATCCATCCCCTCCCACCATCCATTACCATCCATCCCCATCCATCACCACCCATCACCACCCACCATCCATCCCCTCCCACCATCCATTACCATCCATCCCCATCCATCACCACCCATCACCACCCACCATCCATCCCCTCCCACCATCCATTACCATCCATCCCCATCCATCACCACCCATCACCACCCACCATCCATCACTCCCCACCATCCACCATCATCCATCACCCCCCATCATCCATTATCATCCATCACCACCCACCACCCCCCACTATCCATCACCATCCATCCCCCCCCACCATCCATCACTACCCACCATCCACCATCATCCACTATCCATCACCATCCACCCACATTGATAGATCACATGTGTAATGATGATGATGCTCCGCCCCCTGCAGACAGACAGTCTGTCTACTGTGAAGGACGAGTCCAGCTGCACCTCCAGTGACTACAGCACCTGCCGACACCTTTGTAGCCACACCCACCACTGCTCTGCCTGTGTCCCCGCCTCCTCCTCAGGTTACGACTCCTCTCTGAGCATGTGCGAGCTGACGGCAACTGCGGAGCTGACAGAGGCGGTAAAACAGTGGTTTACTTACCTGAGGCTTTTATTTTGGAGGGTTAAGGTTTCATCTGTAATTTGTAAGTCATGAAACTAAATGAAACCTGATCTCACCACAGAGCACAGAGAACTGGAGCCACAGCCCACAGGAAGTGACATCATCGCTGCCCACCTGTCTGTGCAGAGAGGACGCCAACCTATCAGGGATCGATCTGAGCAGGAGCTACGTAAGATAACACACCTGTCAATCACACACATCAGCTGACATCAACTCATCATCACGTGACCTAAATGATTGATAGTGATTGATGATAACAGTCAGTAATGGCAGCATTAAACAGCAGAAGAAGAATATACCTGATTTATCTGAACCTGTGAACAGGTGAAAGCTTTCTGCTTCTGTGTGCAGGTCTCAGGTATGAAGGAGCAACTGAGCAGCGGTGACTCCACCTCCTCCTGGACCAGGACAAGTCTGGTGGGGGCTCTGAGCTTCTCTCCCTCAGAGGTGACGAGAGTCTGACAGTCCTGGTCAGAAGGTGTCTCTGTCTCTGTCTCTATCTGTGTCTCAGTGTCTGTGTCTCTCTGTCTCTGTCTGTCTCTCTGTCTCAGTGTCTGTGTCTCTTGTCTGTGTCTCTCTGTCTGTCTCTCAGTGTCTGTGTCTCTGTCTCAGTGTCTGTGTCTCTTGTCTGTCTCTCTGTCTGTCTCTCAGTGTCTGTGTCTCTGTCTCAGTGTCTGTCTCTCTGTCTGTCTCTCAGTGTCTCTGTCTGTCTCTCAGTGTCTGTGTCTCTGTCTGTCTCTCAGTGTCTGTGTCTGTCTCTGTCTGTCTCTCTGTGTCTCTGTCTGTCTCTCTGTGTCTTTGTCTGTCTCTCTGTGTCTCTGTCTGTCTCTCAGTGTCTGTGTCTCTGTCTGTCTCTCTGTGTCTCTGTCTGTCTCTCTGTCTCTGTCTGTCTCTCTGTATCTCTCTCTGTCTCAGTGTCTGTGTCTCTGTCTCTGTGTCCCTCCAGCTCTTCAGTCTCTGTGCTGCTGAGGATCTAAAGCTTCAGCGTCCAGCCCTCACCTCAACCCCCGTCTGTTCCCTCAAACACCCCCACACCACCAACAGCAGCCAGGACGAGCCCTGTCTGCACTGCAGCAGCCTCAGCACCCAGTACGTGGGGGGGGGGGTCGATCAGGCTGATCAGATACTGTCCTGAGCAATAGAAAATCAATTAGTCTGATTAGGTACTGGTCAGGTAGAAGAAACAAAAAGGTGATTGAATAATAAAATTGAATAATCAATATATCAATCAGCTGATGAATGAAAACAGCTGTTTGTTTTTCAGGACTCCCTCAGAGATCAGAGAGAGGATCAGAGCGCTGTGGGCGTCGGCTCCTCAGACACCAACACCACTGAGGACCACTACCTGCAGCCAGGACCAGGTGAGGAGAGAGCTGGTGATCAGCTGATGACCAGCTGGTCATCAGCCTGTCCTGATGACACAGTGAAGTCACACTGATCAGATGAACCCTGTAGAGTTCAGGTTGATTCATGTTTCTCCAGATGATGATGGGACTGAAGCTCCACATCTGTTCTTCTCATGATGTTTAAATAAAGTTGTCAGTGTGAGCATGCTCAGTCACTGCAGGTCAAGGGTCACTGTAGACCTCAGCCCAGTATCTGTTTGTGGTTCAGGTCTCAGTTTGTCAGAGCAGGATGATGAATGAGACGTGGGAGGAGACGAGCGTCGACCCTGACAGCAGCTCTGAGGTGTGACACACACACACACACACACACACACACACACTAACCACAACTGAGGGTATGGAGATAACCTGTTCACCTGTCGACCCCTGTCCTCCAGGTCCAGGGGGAGAGTCTGCTGACCTCCATCCTGCAGGTCCAAGCAGAGTCCAGCTCTGCCCAGCAGCAGGTCCAAGCAGAGTCCAGCTCCGCCCCCCGCTGTGAGGAGTTTGGCTGTTTGCCGCTGGAGGGACAGGTGGAGGTGTGGTGGTGTCAGCAGCCAATCAGTTACCTGTCCTCTCCAGACTGTCCCGCCCACAGACTGAACCCCTTCGAGGTAAAGACCAGCAGAGGGAGAGAGTGTACGTGTGTGTTAATTTGTGTGTGTCTGTGCTGTCACATTTTAAAAAATCAAGATCAAAGGAGTTGGTAATGACTCGCTCCTGAAGAACACCACAACATGTCATTATTTTCGTTACTTTCCAGGTTGTTAACGGCTGTATTAACTCATCGTTTTCTTCTACCTCGCTCTCAATAAAACCTTCATTCAGTCAAACTCAAAGTGCCACAGGAACACAGAACACAGTCGGACAAACATCAGGAGGGAGATCCCTTACCTTTGAACTAAACCTGGAACCAATAGTCAACCCAAATGGTCCCACCTCATTTCTCATATTAGTTGTCGAGACACAAATCTATCAACATGATCAAGTTCAGCTGCTTATTTACGATGTTACAGACTGCAGCCACATTTCACACAGGTCACTAAGCTCCAATATGAAATATGAACTGTGTGTGTGTGTGTGTGTGTGTGTGTGTGTGTGTGTGTGTGTGTGTGTGTGTGTGAGACAGCTGAGTGGAGAGTTACAGGTGATGATGTTTGGGAAAACAGACGATCAGATGAGTCTGACGGAGCAGGCCCGACTCTATGTGGAGCCCTGATCTTCATCATCTTTGTCCTGAGTGATCAGCTGATCAGCTGATGTCAGCAGGGAACAGAGTTAATGATGACGATCTGTCTGTTCAACAGGTCAGAGTGTTAACTCCATTTATATCTGTCTGCAGAGACACTTTCATCTTCATCACCCTCCTCATCCTCAGCCCTGTGGTGGGAACCTGACTGTGTGAATGTGTTTTAATGTAACGTCTGTGAATCATGAGTCGGCTGACTGCAGAGTGTCCTCAGCTGTTCTTTCCTCAGGGGAGATCAGCTGATCGTTGATTGATTGATTTATTGAGCAGTTCACAGAAAAAACATTTTTACCACTTTTATTCAAACGGTTTTAAAAACATGAAACATGAAAATATATTTTTTATTGTTTTTAATGTTTATAGACTTTTACTGAATTTGACTTTTTTAAACAAAAAGGTCGTAAATTTATTGATTGTTTATTGATTTTTTATTAATTTTACTAATTTTTGTTTTTGACACAAAGACACTTTATTTTTAAAACAAACTTTATATTCAAACAAACTTTATATTTAAAAAAAATTATATTTAAACAAACTTTATGTTTAAACAAACTATATTTTTAAAAAAAATTATATTTAAACAAACTTTATATTTAAACAAACTTTATATTTAAAAAAAAATTATATTTAAACAAACTTTATATTTAAAAATATATATATATTTAAACAAACTTTACATTTAAAACAAACTTTATATTTAAACAAATTTTATATTTAAAACAAATTTTTGCACTTTGGATCCAAACTGAACTTAAAAAGAAAATCTGATAAAAATTTGAATGTATTGGATTTATAAACAGTGTCTTTATTATTAAGTGTAATATTATTCATAGTGTGTAATCAAACAGTCCACATGTATTTATTTTATTTCAGTTCAGCACTTTATTAATGTTTGAAGAGTCTGAGGAGAACTGATGAACATATTGATTTTTTATTTCAGTTCTCAGATGTGCAATAAATGTCAGTGACTGAACGTGTCTGTTTCATTTCTAATGAATTTGACTCAATTAATGAGCAGAGTGTAAAGAGTGACACTGACTCTGACGTCCACACCACTACGTTTTCATTTCACTATCACACCTGAAAACACATATCAAATCCACTACACTGAGCATATGTGAGCAGGTGTAAACAGGAAGAAGATTGTCTCCTCTGCGTGAAATCCTCTGAAGGAGGAGCAGCAGAGACAGTTGTAGCATTAAAACAGAGAATGTAAGTTAACAGCAGCTGCTACAAAGACAACAAGCCCAGTAACTCTGTCATTCATTATCATGTTGTATTCACCACTGGTAGTCCAGGCTGATGACAGCCAATCAGGAGAGACCGTGGGTGTGACCTCATCCTTTACAAAGGTCTGTTTCTGTCCATTCAGACTACAACACAACCCCAGAGCTTTCAAAATAAATACAACCCCAGAGCTTTCAGAATAAAACACAACCTCAGAGTTTTCAAAATAAAACAGGAGGAAACAGAGAAAGAGATGTGTTTCAAAACAAAGACGTAGAAGAGTGGACGTAGCCTGAGGCACCTGAGACTCCACTCAGACCTGACCTGGGAGACTTGGACGTAACGTCAGGACTTGGACCATGGCTCAGTCTGAGCTCTCCAGACTTTGATCTGATCTCAGGGACTTCACCTCAGAAACTTTGAGGTGTGGGTCAAACCTCAGATTGCTGCTCCCCACCCTAAGAAGGTGTGTGACGTCAGGTGCAGAATCAGAAACTATAAACTAAACTTTTCCCAAGAGGCGGGGCTTTTTGTAGGTCAGCTGTTTCCTGTCTAGTCTGGCTGGAAGGCGGTGTTGACAGAGCCGGTATCCAGAGGATGTTGGGGGAGGTGGGGGCAGCTCTTCCTCCTGGATTTAGCCAGGACACGGTGGAGGAGGCTGGGGGAGCCATGAGGAGGAGCTGCTGACCCCCCGGCCACCACTGAAGGCCTCCGGATGCTGTTTTTCCTCAGCAGCTTGGGAGTACTGCGACCACTGCAGAGGGAGAGACGTCTGTGAGTCCCCTGACCTCTGACCTCTGACCTCTGACCTCATGATGCACATACTCAGGTACTCAGGTACAGACACGTTCTAAAAAAAACTGTTTTATAAACATCCTGTAGAAAAATGAATAAAGGATCATTTAACTTTACACTTTTTGTGTTAAAGAATTCATTAAAGGACCAATGTGTACGTTTTCTAATGCTACATAGCTAACGTTTGCATTAACAGCTGTTTACTTACCAGTCTAGAAGAAACATTGTTGTACAGACACTAACGTTTACTCTTGATTAGCTTCTGTTTCAATTATGTCTTTTCTTCTACTGAAGTTAGCATGCTAACCAGCTAGCTCTGGCCTGTCTACAGCTCCGGCCTCTCTCCTGAAGTTAGCATGCTAACCAGCTAGCGCCGGCCTGTCTCATCACTTTCTGATACTGAGTCACTGCAGCCTCCAGTCTGAAAAACTGTTATAACCTTGTTTGGTAAGTACTAGTATGTAAACAGCTGCTAATGCTAACGTTAGCTATGTAGCAATAGCTAAACTTTTAAATATGTCGATGCTCAATGTAAGAATGAGAAACTCAAGAAGAACAGGTGATCAATGATCAGTCAATGATCAGAATAGTTGATATAAAAATCTTAATTCAGACTCGGAGACAAATGAACCTTCAACTCAGTGAAGAGAAACTTCAAACACCGGCTCTTATTTTCACTCTGTCCAGGTTCTTTGTTGTTTTACTTTCTCTTCATGTAACTTTGTTTTAAACTGTAACAGCTTCACGTCTTTAAATGATATAAAAAATGACACAGGTGAGCAATCACAAAATATAATTTTATATTTCTACACAAATACAACAGAAAAATAAATGTATGAATGAACTGTACCTGTCCGTCTGTTTTTAAATAAAGTTTTGTTAATGTGAAATGAAGGTGCTCCAGGTGTCTGTCAGCTGTTGCTGTAGTTACCTGGTGCAGCCACAGCTTGCGCCTGTGGACGTGACGACAACTGGCACAGACCCCCTCCTGACCAGTGTGGGCGTGGCTCTGGGTGAATCTCTGCCCTGCAACACAAAGAGTTGTTACATCACAGCTGGCCGTCAGCCAATCAGCTGCTGAGTTTATTTCTGTTCAAACAAATCTGAACCAGGACAGACTGAGACCTGGACCAGGACTGAACCAGGACAGACTAAGACCTGGACCAGGACCAAAAGGTTGACTCTGGAACCAGAGCAGAATCCATCTCTTCATCTCAACATGAGTGGAGTAATGTTTCTAAGTCTAAAACCCCTTAAACTGCAAATAATCAAAACCTCTTAACACGGTCCGGTCCATGAACCGATCCAGTGTTTGAAGCAGCTGTACAGGTAGGAAAAAACATAAAAAAACACTTAAACTGTGGAGATAATCCCATAAAACCCATTTAATATATTATCATTATTAAACCAAACTAACTCTTAAATTGAAAACAAACCCTAAAAACCCCTTAATCTCCACATTAACCCTTTAAAAATCCCTTAATTGATTGAGTCCAGAGCTGGTGAAGCTTTCAATCTCTGAAATCAATTGAAGCTCATTAATTAAACAGAATCTTTTATCTCAATAACACTTAACTCATCATTCACATTCATCTGGAATTTAAGGGGAAACTCAAGAGCCCTTAACATCCACTTCACCAAGGCCTCTGCAAATTAAGGGCTTTTTAAGGGCTTCGGATTTTCAAAGTAAAAGACAAATTAAGATCTCTGGCTGATTCTGCTTCCAGTGCTGGTCCTGGGTCCAGTGCTGGTCCTGGGTCCAGTGCTGGTCCTGGTTTGAGTCCAGCAGACCAGGTGAGTGTTGTTACCTGCAGTGGCTCCACACAGGCCACAGGAAAGTAACCCTCATCTCCGTTGGACAGCCGTCCGAACCACCAGGCCTCATCCTCCTTAAACAGAACCTGGATCAGGTCTCCCTGGTTCAAGTCCAGCTCCTTCGTGAGGCGGGACCGGTACTGGACCGCCGCTACCACAACCTGCCAATCACAGTCCAGAACAGCTCATAACCACGCCTCCCAGAGGATCGACAACACTTCATTAAGTGTTATTTAACATTAATAAACCATTAATTAACACTTAACCCTTAACTGTCCCCTTAATTAACCCCTGACTTTTTCTTCTCTGGTATAAAACCTGTTTAAATCAAAGCTGCTGAAGATGTTTCCTCATCCAACTTGCAGGAAGTTGCTGCTAATTGGTTAATTAGAGCTGTGTGTGTGTGTGTGTGTGTGTGTGTGTGTGTGTGTGTGTGTGTGTGTGTGTGTCTTCTTTAATCTGCTTTAAATAGCCACTGCTCAACAGGCTGTAAATACTCAGAGGTCAGAGGTCACACTGATGTAATACTGATTAACACACACACACACACACACACACACACACACACACACACACACATTTATGTCTACTTTCTGTTGTGTTGTAGGACTAAGTTTGCAGCGTGTGTGTGTGTGTGTTTGACACTCTGCTCTACATGAACCAGTCTTTACCTTCTCAGCCTCCACATGTCTCGTCCTCGTCCTCGACCTGCACACTATCACACAACGGGGGGGTGGGGGGGTTAATCAATGAGTCAATCAGGCTTCAATAAAAACACAGGAGTGTCAGAGATGCAGTGAAGTGAGGATCAAACTGATCCGTCCAACCTGAGACTGTGTCTGAGGCTTTTATTCACTTCACTAAACTTCAATCTGGTTCAGACCAACCACCAACCTCCAGCCTGAAACCAGAAGCTGCAGTTCCTCTAACGACCACTAGAGTCTGGCTCCAACAGTGAGTCAGTCCCCATAGACTCCCATGTTAAAATGTCCAACTTTACAGCAGAAATAAACATGTTTACAGCCTGGTACAGAAACTGTTTTGGTCTCTAGAGCTGATTTCCTCCTTCATGACACCTGTTTATATAACTCACCTGTTTATATAACTCACCTGTTTACATTTTATTAAGGACTACAGTTATGGAGGATTGAGGGCGTGGCCTCTTTGAGTGACAGGTGGGTGTCACTGTCAGCCCTCATCATACCTGGCGTATGTGTTTGTGTGTGTGTGCATGTGTGTGTTTGTTTTAATGTAAAAAGCTACCAGTAGCCGTGTATTTACCTGTTGGTCTCAGGTGTTTCTGTACCTGCTCAGTCTCCTCCTGTGGTGACACCTTCATGTCTCTGTACTGACTCTGAACAGCTTCTGTGATCTACACCTGCAGCTTCATCATTGTTTTAAATCATGCAGGTTCCTGAAGGCATCACTGTTTAAATGAGCCTGACTCTTGTTTCATTAAATACTCTCTGAGTTTTTCCTGGTTCGATGAATAAATGAAATCCACTCAGTGGATGAAGAATCATGATGATCCGTCTCATTAACCAGAGACATGAGGACACACGTCTCAGCTGTTTCTGTCTCAAACTGTCCTCACGTCTCATTTCTGCACAGAATTCATCCATTAACTGATGAAACTGTCTCTTCATCAGGTTTAAAGGGAGGAAGTCATCGACTGTTAATCATTGCATTTAATAGATAATAAAGTTTTTACTCTAAGACATGTGTGTGTGTGTGTGTGTGTGTGTGGACTCACCTTGGGGGGAGAAGACGGTGGTATAAATCTCAAACTGCTCATCAGAGTGTCTGTAGATCTGCTGCATGCTGCTCTCTCTCACACACACACACACTCTGAGCTTTAATACCTGCAGCCACTAATCCTGCTGAGTGTGTGTGTCTCTGTAACACACACACACACACACACACACACACACACACACACACACACACACACACACACACACACACACTTATTTTGTCTATGTAGGTAAATTCAGGCTGTTTGATGTTTTTCTGTTTTAAGACTCATTAGCATTAATGTTTTATGTAACTCATTTATCTTATCTATAGCTATACACTCATCTGAGAGACCCTCACCTGATGAACCTGGTCATGCAGCGCGTCCTCTCTGTCCGTCTCTACACACACTGATGATACAGAGAACTGCAGGATCTTCACGTCAACACACGGGAATCAAACCACCGACATTCAGAGGACGAGCTGCTCCACCTGCTGAACCTGAGTCTACGTTTCATAATGAAACAACGACCTGATGTCATGTGACGCCGCTACTGTCATCACATCATCATCATTAGTCTTGTTGTTGTTGATGTCATCAGTGGAACAGGAAGTAGTAAGATCCTTTACTGAAGTGTCAAAATAAAAGTGGAACAATCAGACCGATGAAGTTGAAGCAGAACTAGTTAAGGCCATTACCGATTCATTAATGTTTATGCTTCATTAAATTAGTTTTAACTAATGATGATTCTCATTGATCAGCTGATCAGCTCTGATGATGGTTTGTAAACAAGGTCAAAGTTCAGAGAGGACGAGCTAATTAAACTTCAACCATTAATCAATGATCAATCTAATCAACTCTGTTTCATCAGTAACTGCAGTCACAACAACAACGATAACAACAATAACAAAATCTAAATTGTACATTAAACTTACTGATTAATATTATTATTGATTGTTGTTGTTGATTGTATTATTGTTTGTTGTAAACAGGTAAATGAACAAATGTTTGTGTCGTTACTGAGAAACAATCAGATCAATTATTGATGAGATGATTATTATTAATTATGAAGTGGAGTCAGAGTGACTCTGATGAGTCATGAGTCACACAGTGAACAGGTGGGCTCTGTGGTGCATTCAGGGTCACTCTGTGTTTAGCTCGTTTTCTGTCCCTGGAGTTAAACCAGTTAAACACAGTCAGATCAGGTTTATATAACAACTGTTCCTGGATCAGGATAAAACTGGATTAACATGAGAGTTCTAAGAAAAACACACACACACACACACACACAAACACACACACACACACACACACACACACACACACACACACACACACACACACACACACACACACAAACACACACACACACACACACAAACACACACACACAAACACACACACACACAAACACACACACACACACAACTTATTTTTTCTATGCAGGTAAATTCAGGCTGAGACTCATTAACATTAATGTTTTATGTAACTCATTTATCTTATCTATATTAACCTTTAAAATGTAAATGAAGGGACCTCCACGTTGTTGCAGTTGTTTTAATGTTTTAAACTGTGTTGATCCATTAAAACAAGTTAATATTATAATCAGTTAATTCATCTATTAATTTATTTGTTGACAAACTGAAAACAAAGAGTTTCATGTTATTTACTCAACTTCCTGTTAAACTGTGATAGTTTGTGATGTTACATCCAGATGTTTGAGTCGCACCTTTAATGAACACATGACGACACTGATGAACAGACAGGAGGACACGTCCAAATGGGTTACATGTCCAGTCACATGTCCAGTCACACTAGAGTCTGTGCAGGTGGAGGCGCAGCAGCATCTAGTGGCTGTTAGAAGAACTGCAGCTCGACACAGCACAGACAGAGGCGATGCGTTCAGGGTCAGTAGAGCTTCATGGAGGCTGAGAACAGCTCGGTCAGGTCCTCCTCACTGTGCTCTCTGGGAGACAGTTTGGTCACTCGCTCCTGGAGATAAACAACTCACATCAACACCACACTGACACAACAATCTCTTAAAGTCCCCTTAATTAACCCTTAATTTCCCCTGAAAACACACAAACACCTGAATCAGCCAGGGATCCTTCATTTGTCTTTTACTTTGAAAATCTAAAGCCCTTATAAAGCCCTTAATTGGAAAAGGCCTTAATGAAGTAGACGTTAAGGGCTCTTGAGTTTCCCCTTTACTTCCAGATGAATGTGAATGATGAGTGAAGTGACTGAGCTGAAGGTTTCTGAATAATTAATGAGCTTGAATTGACCTGAGAGATTTACCTGTGGGATCGTTCCTCTGACCAGAGCCGGGACGTCGTCTATACTGTAACCCAGCGCTCCCAGTCCGTCCTCCACCTGCAGCTCGAACAGGAACTGACGCAGTGTGTCAGCCAGAACAGCACCTGCATCCGCCCGCTTCACCTGCCGGATATCTGCACCTGAACGCAACAGAGTCTGTTACTGCACCTGAATGCAACACACAGGGTCTGTTACTGCACCTGAACGCAACACAGAGTCTGTTACTGCACCTGAACGCAACACAGAGTCTGTTACTGCACCTGAACGCAACACAGAGTCTGTTACTGCACCTGAACGCAACACAGAGTCTGTTACTGAACCTGAACGCAACACAGAGTCTGTTACTGCACCTGAACACAATCTGTATTTGTGTTGTGTTATATTATCACTATTGTTGTTTTTTTATAGTGTTATGTGCGTTTTATAAGGTGAACAGGTGAACATGTGAACATTTACCGAGGATCTCTGCAGCATCCAGGTGACGCTCTGGACACATCGGGGCAGTGAAGTTGAAAACAGCCGGAGACGTGAGGACAACTGAGAGACCGTGAGGCTGAGGACACACACACACACACACACACACACACACACACACACACACACACACACACACAGATGAAATGATGAAAATTAAGTCTCACGTTTCATATAACAAACATATGTCATATACATATATGTGTATATGACATATAGATGATATATGTGTGTCGTGCTGTCTCACCACCAGGGCGTGCTCCACACTGTAACCTTTGGCTGAGTGAGTCTTCACGTTTCCAGCGATCGGGTACGACATCCCATGACTGCAACACACACACACACACACACAGACACACAGACACACAGACACAGACACACAGACACACACACACAGACACACAGACACACACACACACACAATAAAGCTGTAATAACTTCTGTGTTGTATCATATTGATTTATTGTTATATTCATTATTTAATTGCTCATGTGATGAACAGCTGACAGCGAATCTCTCACCACAGATGAACTCCAGCGTTTCCGAAGCCGATCCCAGCGAACACGCTGGCCAGGTGCATGCTGGACCGGGCTTCCAGGTCCTCAGGGTCCCGTACAGCTCTGTACACAATCAATCAAATCAATCAATCTAGTGTGTCAGGTTTCTATAATATAAAAATGTTCAACAACAGACGATCAAACACTCTGATTTTATTGATCAATGTTCTTTGGTTTTTATTCTTTAAAGTTTGTTTTCTTTCTTTATTATTATTTGTTTTTTTCATATTTTTTCAACTTTCATATAATTTTTTTATTTTAATTAGATTTTTAAATTGAGCCTTTAATTATTTTAATTTGTGTTCCTCAGGGAACCTGATCGGTTCCTCTGTGGTTCTCTGATGGCCCTGAACCTACCGCTTCATGTACTTGGAGACCACGTTGAGGGCGTGGCGGGACCACACATCGCTGATGGGGTTGCTGCCCTGGTAGGCGGGGCGGTTGATGGGGTTGGGGGGGCATGGGCTTCTCTGGTTGTAGGGCAGAGCGGTGTAAGACTCCAGAGCATGACTACAAGAAATAAAACACCACATAATCATACCTGTTTCCATGGTAACAACTGCCACTGCTACAACTACTGTGAATTATTCATTTATTTATTAAAACCTCATATAAAATAAAAACAAAAATATAGAATTCAATATAAGAAAAATCTAGAGATTAACTCAAAAGAAATAAACACATCTGACATCAAACTGAAATAAACATAAATAAAAAATATTAATAAATTAAACTCAAATAAAAATAGAATGAGGCAAAACGATTTGAAAAATAAATGTAAAATGTTAAGAGAAACAAAAACAAATAAAATAATTCAAATTCATATTTTGTTATATATAAAGTCGTGTATTCAGATTAAACATTAACAAAAAATAAATGAAATATATTTTAATTAAAACATAAAAAATACTAAAACAAAAAAACAAAAAACAAACAAGACGTTGACAGATGTTGACAGATGTTGACAGACTGACCAGAGCACATCGAAGCCACTGTTGGCGGCAACTCTTTCGGGCATGCTCAGTGTGTGTGTCGGGTCCACAATACCCAGCGTGGGTCTGATGGCTCGGCTGGCGATACCTGAGCACAGACAGCCAATCACAGCTCAGACTGACTTTGTGATGTCATCAGGTAAATAAAGCGGTTCAGACATAACTCTTTCCTGTTGTTTAAAACCTCCAGGCTTTTAATGTGAAACTCCAGCAGGAAGTATAGAGCTTCATGAGGGAGGAGGAGGAGACGACAGCAGAAGAGGAAAACGAGTTTCTATAGCAACAGGACAGAGGTTTCTTGTCATCACCTGGAGCAGCAGGTGTTAACTCTCACCTGTCTTGGCCTTCAGAGGCTCGTAGTCAAAGATGGCGACTCCGGTCGTCTCACTGCCAGTGCCGGCGGTGGTTGGGACTGAAACACAGTCACAGGTAAACAACATCAACACTGCTACAGGTCACCTATGGAACCTTTACACACACCTGAGCAGGTGAGTGAGTTGACCCCCAACTCCCCACCCCTCACCTGCACTTTACTGTTTGAGGAACCTTGACCAGCTTCTAACTGATAAGACAAGACAAGGTCACCTGTTCACCACCTGAGCTCTGGTACGAAAAACACGTGAACAGGTGGAGGACACAGGTGAGGCTGACAGCAGTGATCAGCTGATCAGTTATTGATCATCACTGATCAATGATTCATTAATAATCTTTAACTGTTCACTGACTCCACACTACTGTCTTTATTATAAACATTTATTCTGTTTTTTTTAAACTGTTTAAACTGTTATTCTGTCAATCACGCCTAAGTGTCCTGACCCCGCCCCTAGCCTCACTGAGTGGTTGCCATGGTAACCCTTTGCGTTACCTGCAATGAGCGGCTTCACAGCTTTGGTGATCGGCTTCCCTTTACCGATCGGGGCGTTGACAAAGTCCAGGAAGTCGGCGTCAGGGTGACAAGCGTACAGGTTGGCTGCTTTACAGGTGTCGATCACTGAGCCCCCACCCACCGCCACAAACACGTCGAATGAGTCGTTTTTAGCAAACGAGATGGCGTCTTTAAAACTGAAGAACCAGACGCACACAGAAGAGAAGATGACGTTCATGTTTCAGAGAAATCTCTCAAGTGTAGAAACAAGAACTAAACCACTAATCCTCTTTTTACTCTTTTGATAAAAGCCACTTCAAAATCCAAGATGGCCGTCATTTCTAACAAGGAAATGTTATTTTTTACAATAATTTCATCCACTATTTTCTCATTTGAATAATCATCAGACATTTTAACAAAGTAAAAGGTTAAAACTTAAGTACACTGTAAAAAATGAAATGAAAGTACATTTCAGCAAAAATCACAAAAAAGCTTGCTAACTAGCCTAGTGCTAGCAAGTTAGCCTAGAGCTAACGTTAAGACAAATAAACAAGTAGACTGTCTACAGAACCTGGCTCATCATTCATAATAAATGGTTTGTAAACACACTTGAGTTTAATCCAGGTTCTTCAGGAGTTTGACTTCAACGTCCTTGAAGTTTTTTTCAAGAAAAATTTCAAGTGGCAAATTGGATTTTCCAAATTAATGGCTCAGAGGGAAAACTATACCAACAGATTATTACAGTTATCCTCATCTTCATCATCATCAAATCAAACTACAGACTCTAACATGTTTAAAAACAGCTTTTAACTATTTTTATTTAGTGGTTCTCAGTCAAAAAAGGAAGTTTGAATGACATCACTTCCTGTCTCAGGTCACACATCAGACACTGAGCCACACAACACAGAGTAAGGATTTGTTGGGACCAGAGTCCTTGCAAGGACGGTGTGGAAACAGGTCTATGTACCCATAAAGATTGATGTGACAAACTGTTGTCTGCGTCCCCAGAAGGTAGCAAAATTAAAATGATCATTGTCTCTACAGCCGACAGCCAATCAGAGAGCAGCACCGTACATTCACCTGTGATGCCCTCACCTGGTGTCGGTGGGCTCCACCCGGACGTTGTCGTACACCTTGTACTTGATTCCGCTCTTGGCCAGAGACTCCAGGACGGCCTTCACCGGGGGAAGGCGGGACAAGTTCTTGTCTGTCATCAGACAGACGTTCCGGGCTCCGAGGTTCTGCAGGTCCTGCGGGAGAACCGGAGAACAGACATATGTTAGACAGACACACCCTATTGATAAAACACGTTAGCCACTTGAAAATTCAAGATGGCCGCCATTTCTGGCAAGGAAATGTTATTTTTTAAAATTCATCCACTATTTTCTCATTTGAATAATCATCAAACATTTTTACAATGTTGAAGTTTAAAACTTTAGTACACTGTAAAAAATGAAATCAAAGTAAGTTTCAGCAAAAATCATAAAAAGCTTGCTCACTAGCTTAGCACTAGCAAGTTAGCTTAGAGCTAATGTGACGTTCCGGGCTCCGAGGTTCTGCAGGAGAACCGGGGAACAACGACACGGCTCAGTCTGACCTGCAGAGCTCTTCACACTTCTCAGTGTGAAGAACCTTTATCCACAGCTTCCTGTAGAATCAAGGTGTGATGATGATGATGATGATGATGATCTAGTTACCATGCCGATCTCCCTGCTGACTCCTTCTCCATATCTGATGTTGGAACTCGCCATCTGACGGACACAAACCACAAACTCTCAGCCTGTTTCTGACTGAAGCTCCCTCCTGACGGGAAAATTTATTTCATGTAATAAACAAAGACAGAAAACTTGAACTTTTTTTAGCTGCTCAAAGTTTCCTGATTTTGAAAATGTCTGACGGTAAAAATATGTTTAAAAGTTTCACTTTTCAAGTGTAAATGAACATGTTTTTGAACAAACGCAGACTTTGTGTTGGATTTTAGAGTCTCAGTGAGTCTAGCTGATTAATTAAAGATTGATTGAATTGAATGAAAAATAAAAATAAACTGATTTGACTGACAAGCTGCTAAACTGATGATTTTTGGAGCAGTCTGGTGTGTGTTACCTCGAAGGCGTAGTCGGTTTTCCTGACCGTACATGTTGCAGCTCCAGAACCTGTAGGAAAAACTGTGTGTGTGAATTACTGATCAATCAATAAAGGATACATAATATTGATCCAGGTTAATCAGAACTTCAATGAGTTACAGATGTGGTGATTAAAATTCTTCATTATTCTCAGTTGAGACCAAACTCCCTCCACGTCGCCCTGACCCAAGGTTATCAGTCAGTAAATACCAACACTGATTGACAAACCTGTGGAGCATCACATGCGTGTGAATGTGTGAATGGACACGTGTGACTGTGGAGACACTGAATACCTTGGTGGAAGGTGTTAGAGTGAGCGGGACATCTGCACCTGTTTACAAAGACAGAAGTCCATTAGAAACCTGCAGGTTTCATCAAAGGTCCAGTCCAGTTCTGAAGACCAAGACCAGGACCTCAGTCCTCAGACCTGAGACCTGAGACCTGAAACCAAGACCTGGACCTGAAACTGAGACTGAGACCCGGACCCCGCAGGCTCCTTAAAAGGCCCCTGCTTAAAGCTCCCCCACATGAGTCACTTGTTCTCAACAGGTGACTCATGAAAACCGGTTTAAAAGTAGAAATGAAAGTTTCCCGCTCTGTCACACCTGAGCCGGACTGTTACAGACCCCCTCCTGGTCCCGGATCTGGTTCCTCTGATCTCTCCTCTGAATAATCTCTGACTTTGAACCAAATATTTTAAAACTGTCAAATTTTTTGAACGGAGTTCGGCGTCGACCCCTCCCCCTCTGACTGAGACGTCACCGCGGGTTGTTTTTTCATTTCAATTTTCATTTTAAATCAGATTTTAAATGAACGTGGATCAAACTTACGCCGCGCGCTCGAGCTGCCTGAGCAGGTGAACGACCCGGTCTCTTCCTGCCATCTCTGCAGTGTCAATGATCCTCACGAGCCGCGGACCGAGATTAAAACTAACGGGCGTCAAGTCACCTGCACGCGGGACAGGAGACACTACTTCCGTCTACACTCATTTCAAAGTAAATGTCGCACTCATTTAATATTTTACCTTACATTACATTAACTTCCTCATTAATGATGACGTCATTGATGATTGATGGATTTAGTACTTAAACTGAATAAAGGGTTTAAGGGGTAAATTAAGGGGAAAGTCGGGAACCCCTTAAAATCTGCTTATTTCAAATTAAGAGCCTTTTAAAGGCTTTAGATTTTCAAAGTAAAGGACACATGAAGGATCTCATGTTTGTGTTAAAGTTGTTTTTCCTCTTGAAGCCTAATAAACAGTCAAAGGTCAGAGGTCACAGCAGATACACAAACACTCTGGAGGGGTTTTAGTTTTCTGACAGGTGTGTGTGTGTGTGTGTGTGTGTGTGTGTGTGTTTGAAGAGACTCAATGCTGACACATCGACCTTTAAACAAACTCTCTGACGTTTCGCTGCTTTTATTTTATTGTTTGTTTGTTTGATGAGTTTTTCCACTGTGAAGAAAAAACATGAAACATTTAATTCGTCCATTAATTATCTGAGAAGATTCAGGTTGCAGTCCAACACCAGCCTGTCGCACCTGTGAGTCTCACCTGGGAGCTGCATCCCCAGGTAACCATGTCAGTCCCTCCCTGATGAGGACCATGAGCTGAAAGGTGCAGGGTCATTGAGTGATGAGGTCACATGTTGTTGTTAACCCTTTCAGCTCGTCTTCTTCTTCCTCTGTTTGTAAAGACAGACTCACCTGTGGAACTCCTGCTGAGCCTCACTGCCTCGCTGCAGGAGACGAAGGTCAAGCCTCCAGTCCACGCCAAGCTGAGAAAGGTCACATCATCTTCATCAGCCTCATCTTCATCATCTCCATCGTGGAGGTCGTCTCCTCGCCTCCACCTCTAACAACATGTCAGCTGCTGTTTGTTTGTTTGAAATGTCTGAGAAAAGGTCAAAGAAAAGTTTAAAAAGGAAAACACACTGTCTGCTGAGGATGAAGATCATCATCATCATCATCATCATCTTCAATGAGGCAGAGTGAGCAGAGCCCCGCCCTCCCTGAGACTCAGATAAATAGACTGAGCTCAGAGTTTGTTTGACTGAGGAGACACGGAATCAGACGATCAGGTAAGACACTGAATTTACCTATTGTATTGATTATTATTAATTTATTGATTCTCAGGAGGGAAGTTAGAAGCAGCTGCAGGAAAGTAGATTATTATCATTATTATTGTTATTATTATCATTATTATTATCTGAGTGTGTGTTGGTGTTCACACGTTGCCATTGATCAGAAACCACCTTAAAACCTTCAGGAGGAGGAGCCAGGTCAGAGACAGGAAGTCACACCTTTTTCATGCTGACATCATCAGCCCTCCATCTCCCCTGACAAAGGCAGCAGCGGATCGTATTGACAACGTTGTGTTTGTGTGTACGTCTCTGGGTTTTCTGATTCCTCAGGAGGTCTTTGAAGGCATCGTCCAGGTTGCAGCAGTGGAGATGAAGCTGAACTTGTCATTGTGGCTCGTGGCTCTGCTCGGTGTCCTCCCCCCTCCCTCTGCTCACTGTGGACCCACTGTCGCTCCTGCCGGTCCCCGCCTCCCCCGACCGCTGCTCCTCCGCCTGGGGGAGGAGTTCTCCCTGCAGCTGGGTGGAGGTGGACTCTCCTCCCCTGTTGCTGCTCCAGACCTCCTCATCTCCTCCTCCTCGGGGGTGAACCAGGCTCTGCTGCAGCTCACACAGCGCCTCCTGCAGCTGGAGCAGCAGCAGCAGGAGGAGGAGGAGGAGGTGGTGGAGGAGGAGAAGGGGAAGAGGTCCGAGGAGCCTCCCATCTCTCTGGACCTGACCTTCCACCTCCTCAGGGAGGTGCTGCAGATGGCCCGGGCAGAGCAGATGGCCCAGCAGGCCGACAGCAACCGCAGGATGATGGACAGCTTCGGAAAATAAAAGACTTTACTTCCTGTCCAGTGTCGTCCTCACTGAGTTTTTACAGTCTGAGCTTCATTTCTTGTTATCTCCTTATCAGGTCCTTGCTTGTGTTGTATAAACTCTAATATGTACGTCGCTTTGGATAAAAGCGTCTGCCAAATGACATTGTAGAATTGTAGAATTTAGCAGCTGCTTCACTTTAGCTTCGCCTCAGCTTCACTTTGACTTCGCCTCAGCTTCACTTTAGCTTCACTTTAGATTCACCTCAGCTTCACCTTAAATTCACCTCAGCTTCACCTCAGCTAAACTTTAGCTTCACTTTAGATTCACCTCAGTTTCACTTCAGCTTCACTTTAGCTTCACCTTAGCTTCGCTTTAGCTTCACCTCAGCTAAACTTTAGCTTCACTTTAGATTCACCTCAGCTTCACCTCAGCTAAACTTTAGCTTCACTTTAGATTCACCTCAGCTTCACTTTAGCTTCACCTCAGCTAAACTTTAGCTTCACTTTAGATTCACCTCAGCTTCACCTCAGCTAAACTTTAGCTTCACTTTAGATTCACCTCAGCTTCACTTTAGCTTCACCTCAGCTTCACTTTAGCTTCACCTCAGCTTCACTTTAGCTTCACTTTAGATTCACTTTAGCTTCACCTCAGCTTCACTTTAGCTTCACCTCAGCTTCACTTCAGCTTCACTTTAGCTTCACTTTAGCTTCGCCTCAGCTTCACTTTAGCTTCACCTCAGCTAAACTTTAGCTTCACCTCAGCTTCGCTTTAGCTTCACCTCAGCTAAACTTTAGCTTCACCTCAGCTTCACTTTAGCTTCACCTCAGCTTCACTTCAGCTTCACTTTAGCTTCACTTTAGCTTCGCCTCAGCTTCACTTTAGCTTCACCTCAGCTTCACTTTAGCTTAGCCTCAGCTTCACTTTGACTTCGCCTCAGCTAAACTTTAGCTTCACCTCAGCTAAACTTTAGCTTCACCTCAGCTTCACTTCAGCTTCACTTTAGCTTCACTTTAGCTTCACCTCAGCTTCACCTCAGCTTCACTTCAGCTTCACTTTAGCTTCACCTCAGCTAAACTTTAGCTTCACCTCAGCTTCACTTTAGCTTCACCTCAGCTAAACTTTAGCTTCACCTCAGCTTCGCTTTAACTTCACCTCAGCTAAACTTTAGCTTCACCTCAGCTTTGCTTCAGCTTCACTTTAGCTTCGCCTCAGCTTCACTTTAGCTTCACCTCAGCTTCACTTCAGCTTCACTTTAGCTTAGCCTCAGCTTCACTTTGACTTTGCCTCAGCTAAACTTTAGCCTCACCTCAGCTAAACTTTAGCTTCACCTCAGCTTCACTTTAGCTTCACCTCAGCTTCACTTCAGCTTCACTTTAGCTTCACCTCAGCTAAACTTTAGCTTCACCTCAGCTTTGCTTCAGCTTCACTTTAGCTTCACCTCAGCTTCACTTTGACTTCGCTTCAGCTAAACTTTAGCTTCACCTCAGCTTCACTTTAGCTTCACCTCAGCTTCACCTCACTCACACAAGTTTAAATAACAAGTCAACACAACACAGGCTTGTAGTGGAGAGTCGCTCTAAACAACAAATAAACAATTTAAATGAACAACTAAGGAAAAATGATAGAAACATTCAGGAAATGATTAAAGGAGGAGTACACCCCTCCCTTCAGAACTCCTTCAGAAGCTCCACCCCCAAAACCCATGAATGCACATTTCCAAGGCAACGACCAGGTGGTGGAAGAGTCAATCCAGATAAACAAATCTGATAATATGAAACATCAACAAACAAACATGAAAACAAACAAACTACAGTAAAAACTACAGAGTTGTTCAGATTGTTCTTCTAAACTACATTGACAGAGGAAAGACTGTAGGTCTGTAGCTAAGCTAACAAGGACGCTAACATTACCTAGCATTTCCAACTATGTATCCAACCAAATAAATCCACTGTGAACGAGAAACTTGCTCTATAATCAGCTGATTTCACCTCATGGATCTGAGCTAAAACATATTTAAATCAATTCTAAAATAATTACAGAAACATGCATTTATATTTAAATTAATACACAAAAATATAAAACATTGAATATTAAAAATAAATAGATTGAAACTATAATTAATGTAAATTTAAGGATTAAATACACACATTCACAAATAAACAATTAACTGCCTTTAATCTAAATTTCTACAAATCTACTATTAATCTATGAGGAAATATGAATGTGAAAGTGAATAAAGATTTCCTTATTTCCTTATTTATGAACAGCTGATGTCAGATCCTTTATGAGATAACATCTTTACCTGGTCTGGTCCTGTTGGACCAGGTGTGGAGCTTCTTGAAACCAGACTCAATGAAGGAAGAGAACCAGCTTAATAAGAAAACTATCATTTATTTGACACGTTCACACAACTAATGGATCATCAGAGATCATTGATTAAGAATGTCTTCTGTTAAAACCTTCAACAAACGTCCTCAGACCGGGTCAGACTGATCCAGGTCCTGGACTGGTGTCACTGGTTGCACTGATTCTATTTCTGGTTGAGCCAGCTGAAGGAGAAGACGTGTTTGGGTCCATCTTTGTCCTCCGACTCGTTCTGCTGGTCACACTGAACCTGCAGAAGAAGGAGGAGGAGAAGAAGAATGACGTCAGACAATCAATAATCTCATCATCTCTCTCTGGAGTTTCAGGCCCTGCCCACAATCAATCAACGTTATCCAATCAGATCGATCAATTAGAGGCTCCAGTAAATGATCATTGATCAACAAGCATACCTGGGGGGTGGCACTGGCAGTGGGGACAGGCAGAGGGGGTGGGGCCTGACTGAGTGATGATGGAGCAGGGCTTTTAGTATGTGTGGTCACTGTGGGCGGTGCCTCTGAGGATTTCTGAGGGGGCGGGGCTGAGAACTGAACAGGTGAGAGAGGAGGGTGCTGATTGGCTGTAGCTGCTGCAGGTGCATCTGGCTGCTGCGACTCAACTCGACTGTCTGACGTCCCTCTGACCTCCACCTCATCTTCATCATCATCATCATCATCGTCGTCTTCTTCAGCTGAGGGGAAACACAGGGTTAGCTAACATATTAGCATACACTATGGTAGCTCCATGTTAACACATTAACATACTATAGTAGCATGAGACTACGGTCATTTAGCATCATGCTAATACATAAGCTTTATGTTAACATTAGATACTACCATGTAGTTTTACTTGTTAGCACTCAACTCCTTTAGAATGCACTGCTCTGATTGATAGTAGCCTACAGCTAACACATTAAAAAACATTCCAATGACTACGCTAACTGAACATCCTATGTGCTAACATGTTAGCACGTTCCAAGGTGTCTTGTCTGTGATTGGTCAAACAGACACTTCCTTTGTGTGTCACCTCTGATGAAGTCGACGTTGCTCAGCGCTCGCCGCTGACGATCGAAGTTGGCTGTGAAGTGCTCCATATTCTCGTAGCCATGTTGGAGTTTGTCCAGGTGAGACGTGTTGGTGCCCTCCACAATTCTGATCAATAAAAAGACAATAATCAATTAACACTGCAGTGATGTTATTGCACATCAGATACAGTCGTATTGTTCAATACTCACTTCTGTAGCAGAGGTTTGGTCGTCTGTGGGAGACAAATCAAAGTTATTGATAACATGATTATTTTCTACATTGATCTGATCGGTTCTGATCACTCTCATATGTTCAGGTTTTAATTATAATTCAAATGTTTTTATCATGCCCTTCAAAATAAAACTCTGGAAGCTGTTCTTCAGTCAAAACAGGAAGTAACAACATGATGACATCACCATGACAATGACATTTTTATATCTGCACCTGGACAGCACTAGTTTCAGTTCACCTGCAGGAACACGGCCATCTCGGACTCGTCCATGGTCTGGATGGCGGTCTCCAGCAGCTTGGCCGTGTTCTCCATGTGCTCGTTGTACTTCCTCCTCAGACCTCGGATGTAGTCCAGCTTCTCTTCCTGTTCACAGGTGATCCTCACTGTCATCTCACATTTCTTCTCCTCCAGGAGGGCGAACAGGTGATCGAACGTCTCGCACACCTTCGACTTCTGTCTGCTACCATTGTCCTGAAAGCACACAGTCACAAAACCTCAGGTAATCCAGTTGTGCAGCAGGTGTGAGGTAAACCTCAGGTGAAGCAGGTGGATGAACTCACATTGACAGCTCTGCAGGTTTCCTCCAGCTGAATGATGATCGCCTGAATCCTCTCATTGTTCCCAACAAGCATGGAGATACAGTCAGTCAACTCCGCCTACACACACACACACACACGCACGCACGCACGCATGCACACACACACACACATACACACACATGACATCACTACAGCAGTAACACCAGTGATGAACAGCTTCACTGTGATGAACAGAGATGTACAACAGTACAAGTACCTCAAAACTGTACTACAGTGAAGTACTAGAGTTAATGTACTTGTTGTCGTTATTGTCGTTGTTGTGATGTCGTTGTTGTGTTGATGTTGTTGTGTTAATGTTATGCTGTTGTTGTTCTATTGATGTTGTTGTGTTGATGTTGTTATTGTGTTGTTGTTGAGTTGATGTTGTTGTTGTGTTGATATTGTTGTTGTATTAATGTTGTTGTTGTGTTACTTTCTGTTTAGTAAACACGTTGTCAAGCGGGGCAACCTCACAGTCTTTGTGTTACTGTGTTGTTGTTGTGTTGATGTTGTTGTTGTTGTGTTGTTGTTGTTGTGTTATGTTGTTGTATTGATGTTGTTGTTGTTGAGTTGATGTTGTTGTGTTGATGTCGTTGTGTTGTTGTGTTGATGTTATGTTGTTGTTGAGTTGATGTTGTTATTGTGTTGATGTTGTTGTTGATGTTATGTTGTTGTTGTATTGATGTTGTTGTTGTGCTGATGTTGTTGTTGTTGAGTTGATGCTGTGTTGATGTTGATGTTGTTGTTGTGTTGATGTTATGTTGTTGTTGAGTTGATGTTGTTGTGTTGATGTTGTTGTTGTATTAATGTTATTGTTGTGTTACCTTCTGTTTAGTAAACACATTGTCGAGCGGGGCCAACTCACAGACTTTGTGTTACTGTGTTGNCACACACACACACATACACACACATGACATCACTACAGCAGTAACACCAGTGATGAACAGCTTCACTGTGATGAACAGAGATGTACAACAGTACAAGTACCTCAAAACTGTACTACAGTGAAGTACTAGAGTTAATGTACTTGTTGTCGTTATTGTCGTTGTTGTGATGTCGTTGTTGTGTTGATGTTGTTGTGTTAATGTTATGCTGTTGTTGTTCTATTGATGTTGTTGTGTTGATGTTGTTATTGTGTTGTTGTTGAGTTGATGTTGTTGTTGTGTTGATATTGTTGTTGTATTAATGTTGTTGTTGTGTTACTTTCTGTTTAGTAAACACGTTGTCAAGCGGGGCAACCTCACAGTCTTTGTGTTACTGTGTTGTTGTTGTGTTGATGTTGTTGTTGTTGTGTTGTTGTTGTTGTGTTATGTTGTTGTATTGATGTTGTTGTTGTTGAGTTGATGTTGTTGTGTTGATGTCGTTGTGTTGTTGTGTTGATGTTATGTTGTTGTTGAGTTGATGTTGTTATTGTGTTGATGTTGTTGTTGATGTTATGTTGTTGTTGTATTGATGTTGTTGTTGTGCTGATGTTGTTGTTGTTGAGTTGATGCTGTGTTGATGTTGATGTTGTTGTTGTGTTGATGTTATGTTGTTGTTGAGTTGATGTTGTTGTGTTGATGTTGTTGTTGTTTTGTTGTTGTTGTTGTTGTTGAGTTGATTCTGTATTGATGTTGTTGTTGAGTTCATGTTGTTGTTGAGTTCATGTTGTTGTTGAGTTCATGTTGTTGTTGAGTTCATGTTGTTGTTGAGTTCATGTTGTTGTTGAGTTCATGTTGTTGTTGAGTTCATGTTGTTGTTGAGTTCATGTTGTTGTTGAGTTCATGTTGTTGTTGAGTTCATGTTGTTGTTGAGTTGATTCTGGATTGATGTTGTTGTGTGGATGTTATGTTGTTGTCTTGATGTTGTTGTTGTGTTACCTTCTGTTTAGTAAACACGTTGTCGAGCGGGGCCACCTCACAGTCTTTATGTGCTCCGAACACCTTACACAGAGAACAGGTGGGGACGCTGCAGCTCACACAGTAGATGTTGATCTTCTCCTCCTCATGCTCCTCACACATCGGCTGCTCCTGCTTCACCTCCACAGGTTTACTGCTGACACACAGACATGTGGATGTTATTTTAAACAGTGAGTGTCTCAGAGTGTTTGAAGCTCAAAATTAACAATATTAAATAAAAACTCTAAATATATCAATGAACTAATAACCTGTGAATAACCATGTAGTGATGCACAGAGTGATGTCACACATGCTCAGTCTGGTCCACACACACACACACACACACACACACACACACACACACACAGACACACACACACACACACACACACACACACACACACACACACACACAGGAGGCAGAGACCATTCAACAAGCACATACGTGTCTGTAAAATCCCAGCCAGATCACAGGACATCTCACATAAAAATGTAATGTACTACAGATTCCATACCATTCAGCGGAAACCCACAATGTTAACAGGAAACCATCATCTAGGTGTGGTGCATACTGGGAAGAGTGAACAAAGTATGTCAGAGTTATAACCACTTCCTTTTTCAGAATTCTGCATATTACCATGAGGTGGCGCTATGAGTATTACCAATAATGATCATGGATATGTGTTCAGGGTGGGTCTCTTGTCAAACCTATAAGGTTTGGGGGCAGTTTGGAACATGTGTGTTGGAATGAGAGCGAGTTGAATTTTCATGGTGAATGATCGAAATTTCACCGCGCTGCCATGGGCGTGTCCTTTGACCAAAACTCAAAAGCTCTTCAGTGTAGCATTGCACCGGTCAGAAGATGAGGATAAACCACCAATGATCTTGGAATTCGACAATATGTCATTGACCATAAAGCCACTTACTGGTTCGTATTTAACTTGCCGCCAGAGCCACGCCCTTCAAGGAAAGGTCACAATTTTCACAGGACAGCATCAACACCTTCCCAAAAGTATTTAATGACCCTTTTGATGAGCACTTGGTCAACTCTCTGGGAATAATAAATGAAAAGAAAATCATAATATCACACGTTGCCATGAGGTGGCACTATGAGTATCACTGAATATGAGCATATGAGTGTGTTCAGGGTGGGACTGATATCACACACAGAAACTTTGGGGTCATTTGGAGAATTTGTGTTGAAATGAGAGCGAGTCGAATTTTCTGGGCGAAGGATCAAAATTTGCTGCACTGTCGCGGGCGGTTCCTCCAACGAAAACTGAAAAACTTCACAATTTAACTTCACAAAGGTCTTAAGATGACACTCACCGCACACCATGTCGATCTGATGAATTCCCTAAGAGGAGTATGACGACTTGAAATTGCAAAAGTTGCAGATTAATGCCAAAATATCTCACTTCCTGTTGGGTTTAGGGTCTGGGTTGTACATGGTAAGTTTGGTGCATGTAGGTGAAACCCTGTGCGATTTGTGCAGCAATAGGCGGCGCTCACAGCGGCTACTCAGTGTTACATGCTGCCATCTTGTCCTCAGAGATTCTCCTTGTCTGAGTAACTCTCGCAAGACTTTGCTGTGACGCTCCCTGAACACTTCTCAGGTAGCATTACTGACACCTGCTGGCGCTTCTGCCTCATTACACTGGTGGTGAACTGAACCCTGAACACTTTCTCCAAGACCTTGAAAGTGACATATTATGCAAAACAACACATAAAAAATATTTCCACTTATTTTAACCTCTTGATTTTACTGGAGAAATTTCATGTTCATAAGGTGAAATTTCTTAAATCTATTCCCTCCTTGTTTCAAACTGATCTTGAACGTTATTTTAAGTCTCTCAAATTATTAACAAACAAGAAATCCATGTCAGCAGTTAATACATATATTCTGAAATGTTTGTCTGAAGAAGTCTGTCACTTAAATTATATAAGTGTCCTTTTTTTAATTAATGTATTTGTGGTTTTTTTTTAATGAATTTTTTTTTAATGAATTTTCATCTTTTTTGTCGAAATTTTATCTGTTTCTTTTATTCAAGAACTAATATGTCTGATTGTTTGTAAAACTTAAAATTTAAATAAAGAAAAAAATGAACACTTTCTCCCCATAAACACATAGGAAACATAAACCAAAATACTGTGTAGCCACATACATGACATCACATTCTGTAACTAACTAATTTATTTATATATACACTTCATACTTCTCTTTATTCTGTCTGTTCTGTGAAGTCCCGAAGTTCAATAATATATAATTAATCAATGACTAAATGGTTCAGACATTACTCACTATGATGAAATGTGACAGTTACAGTGTCAATGAGTCTGTATCAGTGTCTGAGCTTTCAGGGAAGTGACGCAGTGACGTACAGTGCACGAGTCATATACAACTGTTTTATAGAAAACAGGAATGATCATTAACATTTATTTATGTCATTATTTATTTATTTAATACAATTTGATTTAATACTGAACACACCGACTGATAAATAAAGTTTCATGTCATCAGCTCGTCCTGCTGCTCTACACACTATAATAATCTGACCTACATTCACAAATAGACTGAGAGTCAACGACACAAACACCTTCACTGAACCGTCACATCCAGCAGTGACAGTCGGACAGCGCCCTCTAGTGGTCAGGTCAACACCGTCTATCTGATCACACAAGACACAGTGGACAGAATGACCTGACCAATCACAGCCGGGGGCGGGGCTTACCAGCGATGACATCGGCTGGTATTGTGTAAATAGAAAGATATCTGTGTCAGACTGATCAACACTGCTGAAGCTGATGAACTGCAACAAGTCAATGAAGTTTATAGATTTTATTATTATCAATATATAAAATATATATATAATATTTTTATATATTAATTACATGTATTTATAGTTTTAATTTATTTTTCTTGTTGGTTTAAAAATGTCAAAATAAAATAAAAGTTTAGTGATTTTCTGTTTGTTTTAGGTGAACTGGCCCTTAATAATTCAGACCTCTGACCCAGTGTGCATGTGCACAGGTGTGTTTTTATGTGTGTACAGGTTGTTCTGCTGTTTCCATGTTAAAGCTCCTCCAGTGTAAAGGTCTGTGTCCATGTGTAGTGTGATTATAGATCAGCTCTAGCTTCTATATTAATACTGTGAAAGTATCAAAGCCTCAGTCCACAGAGAAATGCACACAGCCTGTATTCAGAAACTGAGCCTTAAAACCAGCCGTCAGGACTTCTGGAACTTTGTGATGTCACAACAAAGCAGTCACCAAGCCCCGCCCACCTGGACCCACCATCCAAACCTTGCAGGATTTGGTTTCTCTGAGTGTTTTTACCTGAAATCTGCTATATTTTTATTGGATCACTCAGAAAACAGTCAGCCAATCAGAAGAGAGGCTCAGAGTCTCCTCTCTTCTGATTGGCTCACTGACCTGTTGTTACTAGAGCTCCAGAGAGAAGCCTGAGAGAGGAGATGTAAAACTACACAGAGATGGTTTTTATATGTTCTGATGGATCAACACTTCAAATAAAACACAGAAGAAGAAACATGGAGCTTTAAAGAATCCCAGGGAGAACTTTACTGCTCCGCTTCTCACTGGTAATACTTCTACTTTAAGGTCCCTGCGGTTATAGACAGACTCAGGTGTGTGTGTTACCTGGTGCTCCCCTGTTTGTACATGTCGATGATGTTCTCCACCAGCAGGTTCCTCTGCAGGCCGTAAACTCCGTGTCGGTCCAGGACCACTTCATGGCGACAGGACGGGCAGCGGAAACGACCGCCGGACGTCATCGTGGAGCCGCTTCTCGTCGACAGGTAGGGATTGGACGCCTG
Source organism: Seriola dumerili (assembly GCF_002260705.1). Lineage (NCBI taxonomy): Eukaryota > Metazoa > Chordata > Actinopteri > Carangiformes > Carangidae > Seriola > Seriola dumerili. Next base: position 221,556 of record NW_019175105.1, read on the forward strand.
CAGGGGGGCGGGGCAAAACACAGGTAGAGAGGTGTAACACAGACTGAAAGTTATTGTTAAAGAAAACTATGCGTGTTTTTTTTCTCTGATTAAATGAAAACAAAATCACATGAGCTCAGATGAGATTTTCCTTATTTTTAATCTTTTAATAAAGTCACAATCAGGTCGTTTGTGTCACTCAGTGAGAACGAACAGGAAGTCAGTGTTTGCTGCTCCTGAATGTCACCTGCTCACTGAGTCTGTCAGTCTTCAACACTCTGCATCATGATGCATTTGTGTTCTGGTGTCTGTGATCTGCAGTGTCCATTATGTCCAATAAGACTTCTTCACAAAGTTCAACAAAGAGTCAGAAACTGTTTGTTCCTGTTCGACCTGTGTTTACCTGTGTTTACAGCCTCGGCCTCACATCACGCCCCCTGGTAGTCAGAGGACTCACCCACATCAAATACAAGCTCCTTCACTGCTGATATCATGAGACTGTGTCACTTCCTGTTAGCATCAGTGGAACATGTGTAGTCAGCTGAAGCAGGTTCTTTTGAAGAACGTTACCTTTAACAGCTGCAGTGACAGTTTCACTGTTTCACTTCACGTGTTACAAACCAAACATCTGTCAGTCACACAGCTGTGAATCAGCTGTGATCGGCTGTGATCAGCTCCTGTCCTCGGTGTATCATGATGTTTCACTGTGACACTGAAGGAAACTTAAAAACAGGAGTCTGAATAAAGTTCTGCAGCCTGGAGCTTTATTGTGGAGGGACATCCTCAGGAAGTGAGGTCACACTGGAGATAACTATGTGGATCTGCTTTCTATACATGAAACATCAGTGTGTCTGATGCTGTCTATTTTATGAATGACCATAACTCTTTCCTCATGTCACTGTCCTTGTGTAGACAAATACCTGAAATACCTAAACAAATACCTGTTTCTGTGCTAAGATGTCAGAGTGTCCTTGAACGCACCAACAAGGAGACTCGTGTTTGAACAGTAACACAGGCTGAAACAACAAACACACTGAGCTGAGAGCAGCCTCCAGGTGCTCTGTCTCTTTAAGGCGCGCTCACCTGTGCGTGCACCTCACCTGGAAGACGTCGTTGGCGCACTTGCGGCAGAGGTTGTGTTGGCAGGGCAGGATGACCACCGGCTTGGTGAACATCTCCAGACAGATGGGACACACGAGCTGCTTCTCCAGACTCTCCATGATGCTGAGAGACGCCGAGGAGCCGGGGGGGCGGGCACCGTCACCGGGGGAGGAGGAGGGAGGACTGGGGAGGAGGGGGAGACGTCCCAGAGTCTAATAAAATAAATAAAAGTAAAGAAGCAGCAGCAGCAGCAGAGAGGAGCGTGGAGGTGTTGTAGTGTTGTAGTGTGGGGGTGCGGGGGGTCTGTGAGGAAAGGAGTCTGTTTTTAGACAGACTGACGTCAGCCGTTGCCTTGCCGACAAGTCCTTATATGTCAAAGGTCACGGGGAGGCATGACGGAGCAGGGGGATGGGGGGTGAGTAAGCAGGACAGAGTTTATTAAAGAGACAGTGACAGTGTGAGAGGAGCTCAAGAGGCTGCAGCGCCCCCTGCTGCTCAGACATGAAGCCATTTTAATCTTTATTAAATAAAAAAATAATTTAAAAGCTTTTTATTGAAAAAATGACATTTTTATTTATTTCCGGAGACCTTTTATAATCATTTTATAATTCATGTTTTTAAACAGACTTGTTTTATGAATCATAATATTATGGATTATGAAATAAAAGCCCCCTGAAATAAACAAAAAAAATATTTCCAGAGACTTTTACCTTTAGTGGGCACAGCAGTTCTGACAGGAGGAAGTCAGGTGACGTAGTATAAAGAGGGGGAGGGGAGTGTGTGTTGTTTCTTTTATCCAGGACAATGTTAACCACGTTTGTTATTGTTACCATGGCGATGAAGGTCCAGTACACCTGCTGTTTCAGGAGATGTTCCTCTAGGTCGAGTCAGACACTGACCTGAGATCAGCTGTGGTCCAATCAGTGAAGAGACCATCAGCTGTTTGTTGTGGCACCCTCTACAGGACAGACGGACACACAGCAGGCTGTTCAAACACTTTATTCATCTGAGCACATGACCACAGGTGTGGTCTCATGTACCAGGTGCACTCTCAGCTTCATTCAGAAATAAATATCAACAAAACAAACAAAACCAAAACAATATTTACATCAACAATGAGATTTAAATCACGTTACCATGGTTACAGTTTACAAAACGTAAAGAGCAACGATCTAATGTTGAATCATAACTTTTATTTATAATTAGTGTGTGAACAGTCTGAATGTGTGACACAGACCAATCAGAGAGAGGGGGCGGGGTTACATCTGTGTTAAAGGAACAGTCTGACATTTTAGGAAAACTACAGTCCCTGAACAACCAAAAGACAGAGCTGCCCTCAGAGAACCTGCAGGTTACCTGGAGACAGATACCTCATCACAGAGACAGAGACAGACAGACAGAGACAGACAGAGAGAGACAGACAGAGAGACAGACAGACAGAGAGAGAGAGACAAAGAGAGACAGACAGACAGACAGACAGACAGACAGACAGACAGACAGACAGACAGAGACAAACAGACTGAAAGACAAAGAGACAGAGAGAGAGACAGACAGAGAGACAGACAGACAGAGAGAGACAGACAGACAGACAGACAGAGAGAGACAAAGAGAGACAGACAGAGAGAGACAGAGACAGACAGACAGACAGACAGACAGACAGACAGACAAGACAGACAGACAGACAACAGGACAGACAGACAGAGACAAAACAGACTGAAAGACAAAGAGACAGAGAGAGAACAGACAGAAGAGACAGACAGACAGAGAAGACAGACAGACAGACAGACAGACAGAGAGAGACAAAGAGAGACAGACAGACAGAAGAGGAGACAGAGACAGACAGACAGACAGGACAGACAGACAGACAGACAGACAGAGAGAGAGACAAAGAGAGAGACAGACAGACAGGACAGAGAGAGACAAAGAGAGACAGACAGACAGGACAGACAGACAGACAGAGAGAGACAGAGAGAAAGACAGACAGACAGACAGACAGACAGAGAGAGGACAAAGAGAGACAGACAGGACAGACAAGACAGGACAGAACAGAGAGAGACAAAGAGAGACAGAGACAGACAGAGACAGACAGACAGAAGAGGGACAGAGAGAGACAGACAGACAGACAGAACAGACAGAGAGAGAACAAAGAGAGACAAAGAGAGGAACAGACAGAAGAGACAGACAGACAGAGAGGGACAGAGAGAGACAGACAGACAGAGAGGGACAGAGAGAGACAGATAGAGAAGAAATGAGAGTTGTAGTCTTCATGTGTAGGTGTCTCCATATCTGCGCTGTCCGTCAGTGATCAGCTGAGTTTTCTCGCTGGCATTGGTCGGCTGGTGAACGATCGGAGCGCTGGCATCTGGAGGGAAAGAAACACACCTGTCACAGGTGAAGTCTTCAAACCAACTCAACTCATGACCCTGACCTGAGAGCAGTGACATCTCATGTGACACATCCTCCAATGGTGGATGATTGTGGATGATTGGATGATGATTAAAGGATTCTAGTTTACATCAGAGCTCAGAAATAGTTTCAACTGCTCATTAATGAAGTTTTAAAATGACGGATTATTCATTATTCACATAGTGGAGGGGGGTGTGGTCAGCCTGCAGCTACAGGAGAGATAGACAGGTGGAGGTGAGCAGTGACAGGTGAGTCAATATATGATATATATACATCCCTATAAGAGGATACATTATTATCACATATATACATCCTCTGATATATGAAGATATACGTTTATAACATGTATGAAATGTCTATATTAAAAACATCTATGTGATGAATTTTTACCTACATGTTTTCACAGACTTCTGTGTTCACATTATATATTTTATTTATTTATGCAAGTTTATTTATACAACATACATGTTAAAAAATCTATATGTTTATATATGTTCTTCTTTTTCATTAGTTTTAAACTTCACATTCTGGGAAAGTCTCAGACTTTATATAATATCAACATAATATATGGACATGGATATTAATGTAACATCTGTCTATAATAAAAACATATATACATAAATGTATATATTTGTTTAGGCTAGATATACATGTCAATATATCTACATATATCATATATTATGTTTCTGTATGGGATGTTAGAATGCATTCATTATTATTAATTATAAATAAAACACCTTACTACATCATTAAGAGATAAATTAATATTTGAAGATGATTGGTCAGTGCTGCCTCAGATAATCAATCAATAATCTGAACTCATCAACTGATAGATGAGGCTCAGTTTGAATAGGAAGAAGAACTAATACATATCTGCAACACTGTCAAAATGAAAGCTCAGGACTTCCTGTTGTCTCACCGCTGTCGGGGTCGTTGCGTATCTCTTCCTCCAGGTCGTCGGGGGAGATGTAGTCTGACTCCGCCCCCTCACCTGTGGGCGTTGGCTTGAGTTTGCCGCAGCAGCAGTTGCAGCAGCAGCAGAGGCAGCAGCAGCAGTAACAGCCGGTCAGGACGCCGCACACCACAAACGCACCCTGACACACAGACAGCCATTAGTGACACCCTCACTGTCAGTCTCACAGTACAGCAGTGTAAGCCCCGCCCCCTCACCTTGGCCCACCAGGTGGACAGCATGAAGTAGGTGTTGACGTTGTCCTCTCCGAACTGCTGAGCCACGTAGAGTCCCAGAGAGCCGTACGAGTCGTAGATGTTCCTCTTGCTGAGGTCGGACAGGACGGCATGGGCGCTGTTCAGCTCCTTGAACTTCTCCGCTGCCTCCGGGTTCTCCGGGTTCTTATCAGGGTGGAACCGCAACGCCAGCTTCCTGTCACAGACGATAGCTGAAAGCTCTGGAACAAGCTAGTGAGTAATGATCAGCTGCTGCAGGTGAGTGGGTGGGGCTGTGAGCGTCTCACCTGTAGGACTTCTTGATATCGTCATGGCTACAGCCTTTCTCCAGACCCAGGACCTGGTACAGAGACTCTCCAGAGGTGGACAAGGTTCTCTGCCTCCTCTCAGACATCCTGAAACCATCACCTGTCGCAGGTGGACACGAGTCAGAAAGGGACCTGGACCTGGACCTGGACTTACCTGAGTCTCAGCCTCAAACATTCATTTAAACAGCAGATCCACTGGTTTAACTGGTCGGACTGGACAGAAACTTTTAGACAAACTGGTCTACAGAGACTTCCTGTCTCTAGAACCACAGGAAGTGGTTTGTTGATCAGGATCATCATTATTGTTTCAAACTGATGGTCCGACACAAGACAAGACGTCAGTGGAGAGACACCTGTCCTCAGGTACCCCCACCACCACCACCACCCTCACAGCTTACCCCTGACCTTTAACCTTTATACATCTGCTGCTGTTTGTCTGAGTCACCATATTTGTTTCTGTCGCTCAGACAAAACTATCAGATGTACTGATTGGTGATTGGTTTCAGACTCTCAGTCTCTTGTTCATTACTGGACAAACTGAAATGGTTCAGGTCTTAAAACCAGATCCTGTGCCTGTATGAGACCAGGACCAGGTCCAGGTCCTGGACTAATTAGTGACAAATCTAATCAAACAAACAGTAATGGAGTAAACATGAGGGTCAGGGGCCCCTGGAGGACAGGGGCCCCTGGAGGACAGGGGCCCCTGGAGGACTGGGGCCAGCCTTGGCCATAACAACAATATAAGATATAATGTATAGCTCAGTGAACAGAAGCTCAGCAGGAAGTGTGAACCCTGTGATTCAAACACACACAACTTTATTGACAGTTGAATATCTATGACAGAAGAAACACCAGGCGTCCTCTGGAAACCACGTATCTCAGTCTGTGGTCTGTGGACCAGGTCTCACAACTCAGTCGAAACTCTCTGGAGATATTTGGTTTTCACTGGACAGAGGTGAGACATATGATACAGGTGATGATGTCACACAGGTTGGTAGAACATTTGTCGACCTGTAAAGAAATGTGAAGGTAAATGTGAGGATTAAAGAGCTCTTACCTGTGTGTTGAAGCCTTGGAGCGCTCTGTCTACCTGTCCAGGTGTCTGTGCTCCTCGTCCTGACCAAGCGTCTACCTGTCCAAGTGTCTGTGAGGGGATCTCTGACAGCCCCCATCAAACATTCAGCAGCAGCTCGGCTCAGGTGACCGCAGGCTGCCACGCCTGCTCGGGTTTCACCAAGACACTCTGATGAACGCTTTGTGATGGGGAGGGGAGGTTGCCATAACGACCTGGTGGGTGGGGGGTGGGGGCTCAGAGATGTCATTCAACTTAGAACAGTCAACAGAAGTCATAGTAGCAGGTGTGATAGCCTCAGCTGACAGGTCACCTGACAGGTCTCCTCACGGCCTTCCTGTTTGTAGCATCTGCCCTCTTCACTACCTGAACTACACCTGAACAAGGTGTTTTCTTTGAACTGGGGTGCTAGGTGTTTGAACTCTGACAGGTGGAGACCAGGTGTCCTGCTGCAGACACTGGTCACATGTTGAAGCTCAGTGGTTGTTCAGTGTTCAGGTGTGTTCAGGTGTGTTCAAGTGTGTTCAAGTGTGTTCAGGTGTGTTCAGGTGTGTTCATGTGTGTTCAGGTTTGGATTCAGTTCTTAACCTGAGCTGTTTGAACAACTCAACTGACGTCAGTAAAAATCCATCAGTCAAATATCAAAGCTTCTGTTTCTGTTTCTTTTATTTTGAAGGAATCAATAATCATATTAACAGCTGAATGTGTTTGCATTGATACATTGATTGATTCGAATCTGTGATCAGAGAATAAAAACAACACGTCACCTTTAACCTTCTTACAGAGGAAAAGCTAACACGGCTAACTACCTTCATCAGCTGAGGAGGGGGAGGGGCTAACACCTGAACATCAGAAGAGACTCCAGACAGAGGGGGAGGGGCTAACACCTGAGCCTCAAGATGAACTGAAAGAATCAAACAGAATCGAGAACCTTCTTCTTCTGTCAGAGACCAGGAGCAGGACTTGATAGAGAGGGTGAGGTGTTGAAGGTCTGGTTCCCTCAGAACCCTAAAAACAAGAACAGAGTTCTGATGAGAACCAGATCAGGTCTGTGGATCAGCACACGGACAGATGACTTGTTAGAGAAGAGGGTGTGTTTGATTTTCATTCATTACAGGGAAGGAAATACTCACAGCTGATTGGTCCAACAGTGACTGGAAGCTGATTGGCTGATGCTCCAGCAGACCGGGCCTGTCGTCTGGAACAGTTCTAACAGGAACAACAAGAATGTTTCAGGAGAACGTCACCAGGTGCTTCACAATAAAAGACAAAACAAACATCACAACATGATGATAAAGACAAATCTCCAATCTGTAGTATCAAGAAGCTCCTCAAAACCCTCAGAACCCTTCACAATCTTTAGGATGCCTTCAAGGACCAGTGGGAACTTCTCAAGGACCTCTTGAATATTTAAGACCTGTGTAACCTCTTAAGGACCTCTAGAACCTTGTCAAGGACCAATGGGAATCCTTTAAGACCCTTTAGAACTCTGTCAACCTTTCTCTAAGAATGTATGGGACCCCGATAACAATTTCTATAACCTTTTTAAAAATATGGGGCTCCCTTTTAAGAACCTCTAGAACCTTTTTAAGAACCAGTGGGAACTCATTAAGCGCCACTAGAACCTGTTTAAGGATGGACCCATTAAACCCCTTAGGGATGTTTAGGACTTCCAACAACTTGAGGGAGCCTGGTTCTGGGTCGTCCTTCAGGCACCTGAGACTGATTTGTCTGTGGAACCAAGAACCGGCTGCAGTTCACTCACAGAGCTGCAGGGGCCGCTGTCCCGGTCACATAGGCTGATCCTGCAGTGCAGATACACATCATTGTATGTCCCGTGGAACAGGAAGAGCAGTGCCGAGAAGCGAGCTCGCTGCGACCGTCCGTTTTCAACCACCGCCACATGACGACGGTCGACTGGACATCTGGAGGAGAGAGCCAATCACAGAGCAGCTAGTACTCAGAGTCAGCAGAGTTAACATTTGTACAACAAACCTGCTGGCAGAAGGAAAAGCTCAGTGATTGGCTACAGCAGCATCTGGTGGACATTAGAGGCTCTGCAGCTCAGACCTGAGGAGGCTGTGACTCTTTAAATCATGAGAACTGGACTTTTCTTTTCCTGTTCTTCACCTGTGTTTCACATCTTGTCTGAATTAATGTCACTGATATTTTTATTTATATGTTTCTTTTTAAAGTTTTTTTTAAAAAAAAGAAAATCACATTAAAGTGATAAAAAAAACAAAGCTTTTAGGGCTCTATCTAACAAATCATGATTGATTATTCAGAAGATGATTTTCTTAATTAATCAATTACTTGTTTGGTCCAATGTGATGTCTTCAGATGTCTTGTTTTGGTCAGTTAAAACCTGAAGACATAAAATGTCACATTTTGTTCAGTGACTTAACAATTAATCAATTATCAAAATAGCTGTTGATTATTCTTCTGCTGAACTAATTGACTAATCAATAATTGACTAATCACTGCAGCTGTAGTAATGTTCATTTGTAGTTTATACTGAGCTCTGTTCTGTGCAGCCATCTGGACTGACCCCTCACCGGTTCTGGATCAGGGCATGTTGGACCAGATCGTTGGCGCTGGGAGAGTTTGTGACGTAACAGTTCTCCAGAACGAGGACGAAGCCGTTGTTGTCGTAGTTCTCCATGGAGACGCCCACGTGCAGGGCGGAGCCGAGCGGCAGGCTGACCGGGCCGGAGGGAAACGGCTGGCTGTAGTCCGGCCTCTGGTACAGAGTCATAGACGCTCTGGTGGGGTCACCTGAACGCACCACGCCAACTCGACCCCCTCTGAGGACATGAATTACATGTTTGTAAAAATGTTCCTGATCAGAGACAAACTGCAACAACAGTGACTTTACTTTAAGTTTACCTTAACTATGACTGTGTGAATTACTCTAATGAGATTTTAAGGGCATGTTAATGGATTGTAATATATGAAGGTGTCTTTAATGGAGTGTTTATGATTCTTAAGGGCTTTTTAAGGAGAAAAAAAACCTTTAAAACTGACCAAATATCATGAAAATCTAAAATTCAAGGATGACGTTCGTCTTATCTGGTAACCATTAACCATTAACCCGTAGGTAACCATAGTAACCGTGTTGATGCCTCAGATAACTGACAGGTTAAGTACAAACGCATCATGTCAGACAGTCGGACCAATCAGAGGTCGAGGACTAACGGTGGCTGGTATCCGATGGCAGCGTTGAGGCTGGTGACATCATCCAGTGGGAAGACGCAGGTGAACGGGACGCTCATCGGGACGGGGAGAGAGACGTTGGTCGGATCAGCTGGGTACACAAACAACATGTTGGAGTAGGTGATGTGGGTCCCGTTTGTCTGGAACAAAGATAGGAGAACAACTCAGTGATCAGTCCGGCCGTTCTGGCTCCGCCTCCATAAACACCTGCTCTACAGAGACACAAAACAGGTAGATAGTAGATATCTACAAGTAGATATTTGGTCAAAACTGACGTTTGACAACAAAACAGAGAGTCCACAGTAACTGCTGCAGCTATCTGATCGTAAAGCAAAACAAAATGTTAATAACCTGAAGATGGCACTAGAGGTTATTACAGTTCATCCAGAAGGGAACATGAACATCTGAAATACACTTCATCACAGTCTAACCAATAGTTGTTGAGATATTCAGTCAGTGGAGACTGAGCCATGATGCTAACGATGCTAACATGGCTAAAAGGTTGTGTGTAATTTCAGAGAACAAGAGGATGTACACCACAGTTATTACACTCTGACTTGGTTAAGTTAAAGCTAGCAGGTCGATAGCCACAGCTAGCTTTAGCTAAAGCTGAATGTTGTCAGGTATTAGAAACTAAGGACCCAAATGCTGACAGACAAAAAGGGTTTGGTTGGGGAAAAAAAGGGTAATTTAATAGAGAAAACCAAACTTACAACTCAAGCAGAACTCAGAAACAACTTAACAAGTTCAAACATAAACCATTACAAATCTTCTTTTCCCAACCTTTTCCCAGTGTTTGAAAAACCTGTTATGGTGATCTGACATGTCGTTTGTCTCACACAAACATGAGACATAACTAAACCCATCATGGTGGGAAGAGATGTAGGCTAACACCAGCAAAGCTAGCTCTGCTCAAAGGCTAAAAGAGGGTCATTCTGATATTCACTTTATAGCACATAATGGGAACCTGAGAAAGGTGTTCCCCAGTCTCTATTCACTTAATATGACATGAGCGGTTGTGGGAATTCATCACAGGGGTTTCCTGGTCCCCAGCACTGCCACATGGCTCTCAATATAATATATATTATACTAGGGAACTTATCAAATGTTTGGAGTCACCAGATGCCAGTTTGTCCAAGATTGTCCGGTTTCAAGCTGGGTGTCTGAGTCCTGACAAATATCAAATAATAAATAATTGTCCAGGTTTTCACCCCAATTACAAATAATAATTATAATATTAAACTTACATAGACGTTTATCATGTTCTGTCTCAGTCATTATTTCACCCAACATAAAAACATTGATGTCATGGTCAAGGCTGTTGCTAGCTGATAGCTGAGTCTCAGTTCAGAGGCCCCATTCCTTCATGACAGTGGCAGGTCTTTCTGAGAGAACCTGTCAGGATGCTAACTGCTAACTGTTAGCTGTCATGCTGAAGACACAGTCTGTCTTTTCCTAAGAACTCCAGGAGGTTAACGTCTTTCCTCATACGGAACCGGAAATACTGGCTACGAAAATGCTGCGTTCATGGCGTCCATGGTGTTGAAAGGTACCTGTGCACTTAAGGGTCTTAGTTTAGGGGTTTAAAGATGTGGTCACCAAAGGTCATAGCTTAATGCTGCCTTACTCAGGGTTAGTGTGGGAGCCTGGGAACATAGATTTACTGCTGTTGGGAGACTGGTATTCTTGGTACCGGCTCAGACATTGAACCACACTTACCTTCACTACGTTTCCACAGACACCCCTGCTTCGCTCAACCAGGTACCACATCGCCTCCGGATGGTCGACCTGCTGGTGGCAGCGTGGGTCGATCAGGTGAGCGGAGGAGGCATTCAACCCTTGCTCCTGCAGCGCCCTCTTCTGGACCGCCAGGCGCAGGTAGTCCTGTCCACAAACCAGCTCTGGCTCTGGAAAACCCCCTGGCAGACCTGGACCACAAGATAACATACCAAAGAAACAATGCAGCAGGAACATGGCATTGTGGGTATTAGAGTCTTTATTATCACAGCCCAGTCCATGTAAACCTTTAAATTGACATCAACATTTACTGACGAAGTGTTAATTAACTCTTAGAGCACAGTTAATGAACTTCGAGACATGACACTGACCTGAGCAGATGACACCAGCATCTTCACCATGGTTGCAGTTATGAGTGCCGAAACCCCGGTGCTGACACTGTGATAACGCAGACTCACTGCCTACACAGCCAACATCATCCATCCAGATCGGTCCGGCCCCCTGTCCAAACCTGGCAGCAGAAGTTGCAGACTGGGCGGAGCCACAGTTCAGCTGTCTGCAGACCACCCGGGCTTCATTAATGTCCCAGGCATCATCACAAACTGTTCCCCACTGGTTGTTATAGAAGATCTCCACTCTACCTGAGCACACCGAGTCACCGTTCACCAGTCTCAGGACTGGAGACTGGAGAGCTGAACCGTCAAACACAGCAATAGATACAGTCAGCAAGACAGAAACACATGGGAACCCTGAAGAATCTCTAGAATGTCTTTGAGGATCTGTGGGATCAACTTGAGGGACCTTCTTTAGGACTCTTGAAGGATCTCTAGAAACACTCAACTGATTTATGGAACCCCCTTGAAGGACCTCTAGAACCTCTCTAAGGACCTTTGGGTAGCCCTTAAGGCCCTGCGAAACCCTTCTGTGGACTTGTGGTAACCCCTTTAGAATGCCTGAATCAAGAAAACCAGTTCTCGATATTCAGCACATGTGGAACCCCTCAAAATGATCACAGAACCTCGTCGCTGCACCTGAAACCCCAGCATCTCAACGCTTCATGGTTACTCACCCTGACGTTCACACCTCCAGTTGATCTTGTCACTGCTCACACAGGTCTCACCTTCAGCACAGGTGTTACACACCGTGGTGTTGACATCTGCAGAGGAACAAAAAACAAAGTAGAATTTGATGGTACCAAACATCTAAATGATCCTTCAACACATATTCATCTGTTGGCTCAGAGGAATACGGGAGTGTTAGCAGTTGAGGCCTCTGGTTCATGGTCCCAGTATTTGGCTCTGTAAACTTCTATATAAGGAGGTCTTACCTGCACAGTAAGCCAGCCGACACAGAGTCGGGCTCACAAACTTGTAGACCTGGTAGTTTCCTGGACAGGCTTTCATGTGGATGGGGTGGGACTGAAACTGGCAGCAGCCTCCCTCCCAGCTGCCACAAACCCTCCCCTGTATGATGCCCTGTGCAGTTGTTGGGTGGGGGGTCTGGAGCCACAGCGGAGCATCAGTCCCACACATGTGACTCTCAATGCAACGCTCCGGCATCTGAACGCTGCTGTTACCAATGAATAGGCGATACCAGCCCTGCCAGTCGGTGAGGCTGTCACAGGCTACAGACTCTGGGTTGGCCTTGAAGTCCGTAGCTCTCCAGGCATCTTGTAATGGAGTGTAGTGCTGACACGGGTCAATGCAGCGAGCTGTGCCGTCCAACTGGAGGCAGTCCTGACCAAAAGGGCACTGAGTGTTGCCACAGGCGATCCTCACTGAGCGGGATTTGGGTTTGGCAGCAACATTTTGTTTTGGGACAGGGGTCACTAGGCAGGAGAAGGAGCCTGGGGTGTTTTCGCAGAGCTCACCTGGACCACATGGGGGGTGGGGCAGTGAGCACTCGTCGATGTCCACGCAGCCCTGGAGCAGTGACCAGCGGTAGCCTCGGCCACAGCACGCATTGTTACAGGTGGTTTTGTTGTAGCAGGTGAAGCCATCTCCCACCACACCGTCGCCACAGCGGCAGGACATGTCCACAGTCTGGACACTGTTGTCATGGAGGGAGGTGTGGCATCGAGCCAGTTGGTGACAGGCCTCACAGCTGGTGGCCACAGATCCTGAGAACATGTAAGGTTCATTCTCAGTTAGCTAAAAGCTAGCGTTAGCTAACGCCCAAGTGTCCTGGGGACAGTGAAACTAATATTTGATAAGATTGTGGTTGTTTAATGTATAAAGTCAATATCATTAAAGGAGCAATGTAAATTTAGCTATTGCTACATAGCTAACATTAGCATTAGCAGCTGTTTACTAACCAGTATAGAAGAAATCTTGTGAGTTCAACATCAAACTTCATTCCTTTACTCACCATCATCTGTCTCCAGAGGTGGAAACAACTGTTGTTTTGCTTCTATTTCTATCACTTAATTTATTGTGCTGAAGTTAGCATGCTCACCACCTAGCTCCAGCCCGTTCAGACTGTCCCCACACTTTCTGTCCCTGTACTGTCCAGTCTGTCCTGAAGAAGCAGCTGCTCAAAGGACGTGTTCTTACCTGTTGTCTTGTAAACACAACAATGCAAATAAACAGCTGCTAATGCTAATATTAGCAATGTAGCAATGGCAAAAGTTACATATAGCTCCTTTAGCTACACTGTAAAACTATCACTGTCACTTTACAGCAATGTAGATTCACATGTGTGTGGTGTGTTCACACAACCCCTCAGATATAACAGCTCTGACTCGGCTCGTGTGGACTCACCTGTGGACTCACCTATACTCTGAGCTGAGCAGGCAGTCAGGAGGAGCAGGTGGATGAACCAGTGAAACATTTTGAATCACAGCTGTTAGAGAGAGAAACGATGATGATGGTGGTGAACAGGTAAGCAGGTTTACCTGGTTATTTCAGATCACTGTACATTGGTCTTCACGTTGGTCTATTTCATTCTGACTGAAGTCATCACACAAGTATATCAGATGTGATTAATTATTGCTAATCATCTCATTAATGTAATAAACATGATAAATCTATCCATCTATGAGCTCATTAAGTGTCTTTGAAAGTATCAGCAAGCTCAAATTACATACATGCTTTTATTTCTTCTCCTTTAGATTATTGTAATGCTCTGTTTACCTGATGTCTTTGAACGTCTCCAAACTGTCAAAGTGCAGAAACTAGAAAGAACAACAGATCATAGATCAGTCAGTTTTATTTTCCCTCCACTGGCTCCCGATCAAGTTCCTCATCCATATCAAAATACCGCTGTGACCTTTAGAGCCTGACCCGTGTATTTCTGACCTCATCGTCCCTTATCCAGCCAATCAGGAGCTTAGATCTAGTCTACTATTGCTTGTTACTGACTTTTGTACTTTATTATTGATGAAAGTTACTGTAAATAAACTTTATCGTTAACATTTCCATCCTGTTACTGCTGTACATCACAATGGAAAATATATCCTGTATGTTAACTATATATCTTATATGTTATCAATATATCATATATGTGTTAAACAGTAGAACATATTGACAGTAATAAAGTTGAAATAATTCAGTTTTTTGATAATAATTTTCTTGTTGCTCCTCACACGAGTCATTACAATGTGTTTGTAGATATCAAACACTCTGTCATTATAAACCTAATAACATGGATTAATAATAATGTCCCTGAGCAGACGTACCTGTGTGGTGTCCTCAGTCCTCAGTGCAGTCCTCTTACTGTCTCCAGACTTCAGTCTCAGCTCCTCAGTGCTGATGACTCACCTCAGGTTAATGACTGTTTGATCTAATCATCAGTTCACTGTTGTTATAAAACCATAAATTACATTTCTGTTGAGATTCTGAGTTTCACTTCTGGTTTTGGAGATTTCTCTCTCTCCATCTTGCCTCCTGAGAAGCTTCAAACTACACCTGTCCAACAGGTGTAGTTTGAAGTTTGCTGTTTAAGTTGTTGAACTCCTGAGGTTCTACAGACACGAAGTTTCCAGCAGTTTGATCTTCTTACAATCTTCTCTGATGAGAGCAGCAGGTTTTAATGGGAACAAAAGTTAAGACTTAAAGTCATTATAGCTTTCCTTCTGTTGAGTCATTATTCAGAAAATAGATATTTTTAACAGATATAAAAATTTTAATTGTGAGCAGCAGCAGCATCTGACTGATATTCAGGACATAAAAATCATTAAACTATTAAACAAAGAACAGACAAAATATTGTCGTCATCAACATCATCATCATCGTCAGTCAGAAACGAGCTGTAGACAGCTTCACTCTGCTGCAGTGAGACTCTGGTTTATTTTTTCTTCTCCTTTTCTAAACTGCCCAGATGTTTCATGTATCCAATCATTGTGCACCATAAGGACATGTCAATGCTTAATAAACTAGAACCACCTCCTCCTCCAGGTTACATCCCTGTTTATCCAGACTCATATACAATATTAGACATCTGTGTGAAATTTTGTCATAATTTCTGTGTGAAGTCTTGAGAAATGG
The DNA here is from genome assembly GCF_002260705.1 of Seriola dumerili. Taxonomy (NCBI): domain Eukaryota; kingdom Metazoa; phylum Chordata; class Actinopteri; order Carangiformes; family Carangidae; genus Seriola; species Seriola dumerili. The sequence continues at coordinate 237,044 of NW_019175105.1, forward strand.
CTGTTTTGTGAGATCACACTGACGTTGAACTTTGAGCTTTGACCATCTAAATCTAATCAGTTCATCCTTGAGTCCAGGTGAATGTTTGTGCCAAATATGAAGAAGTACCTTCAAGGTGTTACTGAGATATCGTGTCCACGAAAATGAGACGGACAGACGACCTGAAAACAAAATGGCTGCCACTCTGTTGCCAACGCAGAGGAATAAAAAAATGATAGTGTGTCTGACAAGACAATGAGAAACTTATAACACACAAATAAATATGCAAAATCCATTTTAAACATAAAGTGATGGCATTTAATGAGATGGAGAAACATACAGTTAAGAAGACTGAATATTTGAGTTAGTGTGATCTTTAAAACATCATGTGGAGAATAACTAGAGCTTCAACAGAGTTCAGGGTTGAGTCAGTGAGTTCAGCAGCTTCATCAGAAATAGACAGAAACAAACAGAAAATACAAAATCTACTTTATAAAAAGAGGATTTCAGAAGCATGTACAGTCCAGCTCTGCTACAGGATACATGACAGACCTTCTACTGGAGGAGGAGCTTCAGCCCATCAGGCCAGATCCACCAATCAGCACGCTGCTGCCGGGTCACACGGGCATCTGCAGCTGTGAGTACTCATCCTGCCCCTCCTTCTCCTCCAGGTGAGGCTCCGCATCATCAGCATCCAGCTGCAGACAACAGGTCAGAGGTCAACGTCACGGTAACAGTCATCTCAGGTGGACTACATGATAAACCACCTCAACTGTTCACACATTCAGTACATGTTTATTACATGTCAAACACACAAATGACCTGACAGCACTTCCAGGTTTAAAGCTAAAGGAGAAATTAAAACTTGGAAATGTATCTGCTGCAGGTGCTGCTTATTTTTTCATGTCCAGTTGTGTATTGCTGTCAAATGCTGCATTCACGTCGTATCATTGAATGCGGAGTGGCTGAGTGGTAAAAACAGTTCTGATGGTGAATCTCTCTGAACCCGACCACAGACATCAGCAGAGGCACCAAAATGAAATCCAACATTACTGTGTGTTTGGATCTGGTTTCACTTGATGACAAACATGAAACACAACAGAAGAAGCTAATTATCTGCTGTAACTACAGTGTTTGCATTAGCATAACATTCAAAGACAGAATAACAATTGTTTTTACTGTTCCCCCCATTCTGCTTACATTACATGAGTGCACCATAAACTGCTGTATAGCTAAAATGTCTGATGTCATGTTAGCTGTATGTAACAGGTAGCATGTAACTACAATCACTACTTAACTTTAAGGTACAGGTACAAATACAAAGTTCAAATACAAATGTACTAAAAGTTAAAAGTGTTCATTATATGGCATTAGTGGGCAATATTTTTTTCCAGTGGGCCATACTGACTCCGTTAAAGTAAGTGAAGGGCCACACAATTGGAAATAAAATTTAAACATGAAATATTTACTGCAGAATTACTTTAAACTACCGGTACATAGATTTGGTGGGCTTGATTGTGTTATTCACTAGCCCTTTTTAAACAAATACATGATCATACTCATGAATATTACAATTAACATCTCAATTAACTACTATGATTCAGTGAGACTGCGCATCAATCACTTCCACACGCCTGGTAACGGCCCGACGAGACAGACTGACTTTTTCAAACTGACTTTTATTGTCAGGGCACAGTCTCAACCATACGGTCTTTCAAAAACTCACCCTCTGAGAACGACCTGCTGTGTTTGGCTAGCTTAAGAGCCGGCATGTAGCTTACTTTCGTGACTGTCTCTTGTATGGCCGTCTGCTTCACAAAAATATTCTGACGGGCGGTTAAATCGGAGGACAATTTCAGGGCCCTTTGTTCTCTCTCCCGCGACGATAGGTTGGTGGCATAGTTGGCATGCTTGGTCGAAAAATGTCTCTTAATATTATATTCTTTGAAAACAGAAATTGCATTTTGGCATATCAGGCATACAGCCTTTGAACCCACATGAGTAACAAAATATTTATAAGTCCACTCGGTGTTAAAAACACGACATTCTGAATCAACTTTTCCCTTTTTCACAGCACTCATCCTGATGATCATCGAACTGTCTATGCAAGAGTCAAGGAAGTGCATTTTCACCCACTCCAAATTAAAATAGCCCTCTGTTGCAATCAGATCGTATAGCAGTTCAAACTCATGCCTCTATAATGCGGGATTTTTTTTTTCTTTTCTTTTCTCCTCTGTGGATGTCGCGGGCCGGACTGAGACGGCCCACGGGCCGGGTCTGGCCCGCGGGCCGTAAAATGCCCACGTGTATTATATGGTATATTTCCTGTCAAACTGATAAAATAACGTTTTACTGGAGCTGATTTTAAATACTTTATAAGCTGAGTATTTGAATATAGATTAATGAATGTTTCATATACTGATCATATATTTTGTTTGTAAACTTTCTGTTAGATGTGTGTGTAGAATCAAGTTTTCCTTCTGAACTGAAGTGAAGTTAAAGAAAAGACAGAAGTGAAGTACAAGTACCTTCAAACTGTACTTCAATTACATAAAATGACTTAAATGTCCATCACTGTGTGGGACATAAAAATGCTAGCATAATAGCTATCATATATTACCTTATACTAGCTCTTTAGCCAGTGTTATGCTAGTTGTAAATACAAAGCATATCTGGCATTAAACTGGCTAACTACAAATGGCCAGCATAATGTGAGGTACTAAAGCAGCCTGTAACTAGCATGCTAGTAGATATGCTAGACACCAGATATACTATGGGTATGTAGTCACTAAAACATGCTAACTATAAACAGCTAGCATAAATCTAGCACACTACTGGCCAGTACGAACACCTGTCATCATGTAAGATATACCTGCTAGCAACAGGTAGAATAACAAACAGACTGTCACATGTATTTAACTGTGTTTTAATGACACAGTTCAGTTCAGCTGTCACATCCACATGAGGTCTTCAGACAGGTACCAGGTAAATGTTAACAGGTAAAGTGGATTTGTGACCTTGCTGCAGATATGACAGCAGGATTATGTCAGGTAGGAAAGGTGTGACTCACACTCTGCAGCTCTCTGCGAGTAAAGAGGCGGGGAAGCAGCAGCATCCTCACAGGTATGGTCAGCAGCAACATGAAGGGGAAAGCCAGTGCTGCCGCTGTCGCCATGACAACCCACAGGAGAGACAGACAGGTCAGCTGGACGAGAGTGAACAGGTGCATCCTTAACGTCCTCACCTGTGAGCCAGCAGAAACACAGGAGAGACAGGTGTGCATCAAAATTACATTGACATTTGAACCGTCTTTGTCAAGTCACATCAACCGGCTGAAAGTCAAGTTTCTCTCTCTCAAGGGGCATAGTGGTCTAAGCAGGCGCCCCATGTGTAGAGGCTACAGTCCTCGCTGCAGTCAGCCCCGGTTCAAATCCCACATCGGACGGCCCTTTACTGCATGTCATTCCCCCTCTCTCTGCATCCCCATTTCCTGTCTCTCTATACTATCCTGTCCAATAAAGGCACAAAAGCCCCAAAAATATACTTAAAAAAAAAAAAAGTTTCTCTCTCTGTCTCTCTCTCTGATGAGAGTGTGTTTGAGGTCTGAATAAAGTTGATGTCAGAATGTTCTGAAGATCTGCAGCTTGTGAAAAATGGATCCAATATTTATTTCAGTGACTATGAGTCTGAAGAATCATAATGACACAGTTACAGGAAATAATTGTAAGTGTGTCGTCTCCTTTCTCAACTGTCTCTGATTCCACACCTCTGATAGTGAGTCAGGGGGCGTGGTCAGGTCAGTGGGTGTGGCTAACCTTGCGGACATAGGCTTGATCAGGGTGGTACTTCGGGGGCATCAGCAGCAGAATGAGCCTCTCGGTGAGCTGGATCCCGTTCAGAGACATCACACCCATGTAGAGAAAGATCCCAAAAAGCACGGCCAGAGGGATCTGACGCAGAACCTCCCCGATCACAATCGATAGACCTGGGACCAGAGACCAGAGACCAGAGACCAGGGACCAGAGACCAGAGACCAGAGACCAAAGACCAGGGACCAGATCAGAAGCAGTACAGATAATTGTAGTAAAAGTAGTAGCAGAAGGACTCACACAGTCGTACCCACTAAAACTGCCACGAGGAAGCCCGTCACCCTCTGCTCCTTCACCTCCTGGATGCGGGGCTTGTCTCCAGGGGCAACAGCTTTGCTCATGACAGTGAGCGCGTTGGTGTGGGTGACGGACCGAACTGTGGCGGCCGAGAGCCAAGGCAAACCAAACAGAGCTGAGATCCCACCCACCACCACAATGATGAGGAGGTCCAGGTGAAAACCAGTTCCCTTCACCAGCATCCTCTCCTTCTTACTGACAATCAGCCTGACAGACAGACACAGGGAAAATTAGATTCATATTTAATATTGTCTTTAGGTTATTTTAGGTTACCTCCCCCACAAAAAGACAGGGTTGTACGCTGTGATCTGGGACTCCATGAATATGAGGATGAAGACGAGGATGGCCGGCAGGATGCTAGCACCCATCATCCAAATAGGAAACTGCCCGTCTGACCCCAGGGGAGAAATTAGCCACCCACGCTTCTCTGGACTGGAAACTGAGAATCCACTGGGCACGTTCAGTTTCTGTCAGCCAATAGAAAGAGGTTCATTCACTGTGTGTTTTACTTTTAACCACAGCGTCAAATGATCCAGTCTGACCTGGGTGTAGGTGTCCTCCACGCTCCAGTCCACCAAAACCATGAGCAGGATTGCAATGGGGACCCCGAAGTCTCCGATGATCCTACGGAGCTGATGTCAGAAAGGTGAGACATTACACCCAGCACTAACACAAAAACCTGAAGACTCTCTGATGGAGTGACTCGTCTCTGCTACTGAAGCAACAACAAAAGTGTTCTGTCTTTGTTGAAAAGTTTTACTTACTGCACTTGTAACTGTGCCTGTACGAGTATCTGAATGTACCTGTTACATACCTGTTCCTGTATCTGCATGTGTGTCTCTGTACTGAAATTAATATTTATAATGATTGTACGTGTATGCCTGCTACTGGTCAACCTCTACCTCTATACACCTGCACATGTGTCTTCATTTGAAAGTAAATACAGTACCTGTACTTGTACTGTACCTGTACCTGTACCTGTACCTGTATCTGTATCTGTATCTGTACTGTACCTGTACCTGTACTGGGATGTACTGACCCTGCCAGGGAAGAAGGAGCTGTTCTTGAATTTGCGCAGGTAGAAAGCAATGAAATATGTTCCCGCCATGAGCACTAATGACAGCAGAGCAGTGTTGGGTTCGCCGACAACCTTCCCAGGATCTCCAGTGACCACGGTGTAGTTGCAGAGAGACAGAGATACTGTGCTGTTTCTATGGTAACAGTTTTGGAGAGGATGTTCCTGGAAGATCTAGAAAAGACCAACACAGAGAAGAAGCTCAATGTGGCTCTGTGATGGTTGACAGGAAGCACAAGGCTCTTCATAATGTTTGATTCAATTGTCCACCAAACAGACCACCATGTGATTGGTTGATACTTCATGACAAGCTATGACTTCAACACTACAGCATACAATAACTCCTTTTTAATGCAGCTGTCAGCTCTGACCTCACCTTGACCAGCTTGGCGAAGGTCTCGTAGATGAAAATGAGGGAAATGAGGAAGGAGAAAATCTCCTGAGTGAAGCGGGAGACGAAGCGAACCAGGATGCTTCCCTCAAAGGCCACAGTGAGGAGAACAATGAGCACTAGCCAGAAACCGATCCACACCCGTCCTGTCAGGTACTCGATCTCATTGTCTTTACAAAACTACACAGAAACACAGACCAGGTAAGATAGCCTTGCTTTAGAGGAGCTTTCTTTACCACCTGTCAGCACTCCACAGACAGCAGGTAAAGAGTTAAGGTAGTCTAGATAGGATCAGATTTAGGTGCAAATGGTCATCTCCATCTCAGCCTGAATTTAACTAAACAGGGTTAGGGGAATCAAACACTTCACCTTCAACTCAAAAGTTAATTCCTTGTTGATAGTGACACCTAGATATCAGAGGGGAGATTAACAGAACAGACTTTTCACCACGTTAGGTTTAGTTTTCCTCATACTTAGAGATAAGAGTGGTGAACAGAAAATGTCAGAAAATGGAGAGAGAAGTTTCTGTCAGGTGAGCTCACAGTGTAGAAGGCCTCTTCAAACACCAGCAGCGGTCCAGAGAAGCCAATCACCAGCAGAGGCTGAGCACCCAACACACTGAATACTATGCCCTGCATCGCCGTGGCAACAATCAGCTCCGACACACCAATCAGACCTTCTGTTTTCTCACCTGTGTCAAGGGACAGAGATCATAGCAACAACACCTATTTACCAGAAACATCTTCAGACATCCAGGAAGCCTTTGCTTCAAGCAACTTGAAATCAGTTCAACCAACCTCATTGAGAAGTTCAGTGTCTGAGGTCCAGACTTACCCAGCAGTCCCCCAAAGGTGATCGCAGGTGACAGTGCAGCAAAGTAGATGAAGATGATGGCAGCCATGCACTGGGGGTTCAGGGCATCTCGGATGTCACTGAGGTACTGAGGGTAGCGCCGAATCACGTCTTTGATCAGTCCTCCGAACAGATGACCTGAACGCCTCAGGGGCTCGTCACCAGGTTTGGAGGGAACCAGGGAATCTGTGAGATAACATCACCAATCTTGAACTGTCATTGAGCTTATGTCCGAATATTACACATGAAATCAAAATATCATAAGCAGCATTGTACAGCCGTCTCCTGTTCACATTTTCACGTAATATAAAAGAAACATTTACCCTTGTGCTGATGACATGCTAATCTACCATGCTAAGAAGATTTGTAAGATGGTTGCCTCAATCTGCCAAAAACAAATCATTCAGCCCTTATTCTACTTTTCTGCTGACCTTCATAGTTTGACAGAAGAGCATCAAGGAGAACCTAAAACTCATGTTTAAATCTAGATTCAGACAAATTCTTCAAGATTAACATCAATCTCACCTCCATCCCCAAAAGAAGTTAAAATATTAACTAAGAGATTGTGATAGGGACGTTGGATGACATACTTGACACACCTACTTGAGAGTACTAGAACTGATAGAAGGGCACATCACTAATTTGTTACCACAAGCCTTTAAGATGGCACAATTTTACAGTTACTGAATTCAGACTTTAAGGTGGTTTTGAAGGGTTAAAAGGGGAAGGCTGAAAGTCCTTTACAATGTCTCTGATATGTCAGGAAACAACAACGACGTCCCAATGACTAGAAATAGAACATGTTCATTGACCATACAACAGAACCTGGTAACCGACCCTCATCCTGCTGAATTCTGGTCTGTTTCTCTTGCAGTTTGCCACTCTGCTCCTCCTCCCTCTTTCGGAGCATTTCTCGTTGGAAGCGAGCCACCGAGTGCAGCAGCTCGTCCCCACCGACCTCGGAGGGCGGGAGCACCACACTGCAGTCCAGGAAACGATTGATGGCTGTCAGCAGGTCCTGGCGGTCGTCAGCCTGGTACGCCGCCTCATGAAAGTGCTGAGGAATCAGACAAAGGTAGAAGTTATTATACAATATTTACCTCATTATGTGGCTGTAGAGCATCATTATGTCGTTCCATGTGGCAGTCATATTGAAGAAAACAACAGACAGCGTGAAGTCTGTGGGGATTCACCTTGTCTGACATGAGTGTGGAGATGGAACGTCCGATCTGGTGGTAATCGATGTTGATGGTGGGGGGGCCAAGCAGGAGGAAGAGGAATCTCACGGGCACGGGGACCTCCAGGACAGACTCCAGCAGGACCGCTTCTTGCAGTCGCACAAATGCCATGGAGGGCTGGTCCAAGAAGCCCACACTGCCTGCAGACACAGCAGAGGGCTGCAGTGAGCCTTCCACCTGCAGACTGACACATGACTGGAGGAGATGATGCGCGTGACGCGGACATACCTACGAGAACGACAGTGGCCTCAGCTCTCTCCGGGATTTTCTCCATCAGCTTCACTTCATGTTTGGATCTGGAGTGACAGAGGTTCGGCGCTTCTCTCTGGTCACAGTACAGAATGACATCATACACACTAACAAACTGAAAGGTCTGTCATACTCTGACGCCGCTGCTATGCTGATGATACCCAGTTGTTCCTTGAAGCATATCTCTGGCTGATATGAGAGTAGATGTCAAGGCGTCACCTGAAGATCAACCTGGACAAGACTTTAAACAACGATCCAAACAAAGCTGTCCACAGTTACCACCTTATATCATATCCACTGTCATATATGAACACATAGGAAGCACATTTATGAAGACAAGTATGGAAAGAGTTGATGAGAATAAATGTTTGTGTTGTAGACCACAAACTAGGGTCGAAGTCCATTGTGATATAACACAGAACTAAAGAACCAAATCCATTACATAAACAGTCCCATCTTTAATAGTGCCATACATTACTACTGTATGGAGGTTTGAGGAAACATACAAAACAATCTTAAATCAAAGTTTTATACAACAGAACAACAGAAAAGAGCCTGTAGAATTATAAACAGAGTTCATTTTTATTTATTATTTATGAACGTTTGAATTTGAGTCATGCAAGTTGAAAATTATCAAAATAAACTGTTTTTATTGGTTTCAGACAGGTAACTGGTAGGAATTTACCTTGTTATTCTCTGCGTCAGCCTCTCTGTGATTGGTCAGGTGGTTGGATGGTTCTGATTGGCCAATGTGTCTGTCCATCAGGGTGGCCATGTTGGCAGCAGAGATGTTCCTGCTGAACAAGCTGTGATCTTTCTCATCACTGGGATGACTGATGAGACAAAGAGAAGAATACTGTGTGATTATGAATGAATGAATGAACAGATGAATAAACAGATGGATGAACAGATGAATGAATGGACAGACAGATGAATGAACAGATGATGAATGGATGAATGAACAGATGGATGAACAGATGAATGACTGGACAGACAGATGAATGAACAGATGAATGAATGGATGAATGAACAGATGGATGAACACAAGGATGAACAGATGAATGAACAGATGAATGAATGGATTAATGAACAAATAGATGAACAGATGAATGAACATATGAATGACTGGACAGACAGATGGATGAACAGATGGATGAACAGATGAATGAATGGACAGACAGACGAATGAACGGATGAATGAACAGATGGATGAAATGATGGATGAACAGATGAATGAACAGATGGATGAACAGATGGATGAACAGATGAATGAACAGATGGATGAACAGATGAATGACTGGACAGACAGATGGATGAACAGATGAATGACGGGACAGACAGATGGATGAACAGATGGATTAACATATGAATGAACAGATGGATGAACAGGTGAATGAACGGATGAATGAACAGATGAATGAACAGATGGATGAACAGATGAATGACCGGACAGACGGATGAACAGATGGATAAACATATGAATGAACAGATGGATGAACAGATGAATGAACAGATGAATGAATGGATGAATGAACAGATGGATGACCAGATGAATGAATGGATGAATGATCAGATGGATGACCAGATGAATGAACAGATGGATGAACAGATGGATGAACAGATGAATGACTGGACAGACAGATAAATAAACAGATGGGATGAACAGTGAATGGATGAATGATCAGATGGATGACCAGATGAATGAACAGATGGATGAACAGATGGATGAACAGATGAATGAACGGATGAATGACTGGACAGACAGATGAATGAACAGATGGATGAACAGATGAATGAATGGATGAATGAACGGATGAATGAACAGATGGATCAACAGATGAATGAACAGATGAATGAACGGATGAATGAATGGATGAATGAACAGATGGATGACCAGATGAATGAATGGATGAATGACTGGACAGACAGATGAATGAACAGACGGATGAACAGATGGATGAACAGATGGATGAACAGATGAATGAACATATGAATGACTGGACAGACAGATAAATAAACAGATGAACAGATGAATGAATGGATGAATGACTGGACAGACAGATGAATAAACAGACGGATGAACAGATGAATGAATGGATGAATAAACGGATGAATGAACAGATGGATGAACAGATGGATGAACAGATGGATGAACAGATGAATGACTGGACAGACAGATGAATGAACAGACAGATGAACAGATGGATGAACAGATGTATGAACAGATGGATGACCAGATGAATGAACAGACGGATGAACAGATGAATGAATGGATGAATAAACAGATGAATGAACAGATGGATCAACGGATGAATGAACAGATGGATCAACAGATGAATGAACAGACGGATGAACAGATGGATGACTGCCCACGAACCTATGTCGGAGCAGCAGAGCTCTCAGGACATTGGCCCGGTCTTCAGCTTTGATCTGGTCTGAGATCACCATCTGCTCCACCACTTGCTGGGCGATCCCGGGCAGAGTCCTCTGCTTCAGGTCCAGGAGCACCGCCCCTGGGAACACAACAACATGACATCACACACTGACATCATAACACTACTCACCTGCACTTGTGTTCAGCCAGAAAGTGAAGCAGGTTTTATTTTTGTTATACAAACAGTCAATGAACCAACAGAGACTGAAAACACGCCCACAGGTGGTCTGTCAGCAGGTTGTTGTGACATAATAGTTAGGTTTTGTTGCTAGGTGACATCTAGTGGTTGTAGTAATGATGACAGGAGGAAAGGGAAAAGTGCGGTGACTTAGAATGAAGAGAGACAAAGTCCATGTCAGGAGGAGGTGGTGGTGGATGGATGAACGTGACACAGGAGAGCAGTGTTCGATTCCTGTGTTGTTTCTATCATCCATGACCGTTTGTTGTTGTTATGTAACCATGACAACAAAGCTCGTATTTATTTCAACCCAAACCACCATCTTATCCTGAATCTAACCAAGCTGTAACAGTTATCCTCTCTGTACATTTATAAAACAGGAGCAGAGTTTTAAACAGTTTGACTCATGCTGACGTGAGTCTGCTTCAGTCTGAGGTCACTGTCATCTAACTGTGTGTAAATCATAGTGAGGCTGAAGTCAGGTTTGATCCTGGATTATCTGGAACTGAACCAGCTGCTCTCCTCACCCTGACTGCTGTGTCCTAAGCAGGTGTGAGCTATGGTTTGTATGAGTCAGCCCAGTGCAGCTGGAGGTCGCACACTTTGTGTGATTCTGGTAATTAATTTAAAATGACTCAAACTCATTATTAATGTAACGTGAGTCCTACAGACAGTTAAGCTTCAGAGTCACAGTCTGACATGTTGAACTCCTTCATGTAGAATATGATGGTGTGCAGTGTTTGTCCAGAGCAGAGCAGCAGAGAGCCTCCTCCTCCTCACCGTGGGAGATGGTTTTTCGGAGCTCCAGCAGGGAGCGGAAGGAGAGGGAGGGGATGTGAGGTCTCCCCCAGCGCTCCGTCTCCTCCTCCACCTCCTCCTCAAACTTGATCCATCGAGCTGTCTCCCTCCACTGCAGCTCCTGGTTCCTGTCGATCACTAGCTCATTCAGCTCCACGAACACCTGAACACAGAAACACAGGTGTCACTGATGAGGATTTCTCTAGAGCACAGGCTCCAACCTTTTCACATCCGACCCCGTAACGATACAGAGGTCAAATAAAGTGTTCAGAGCAGTTTTCATTCTAATGATAACGATCAAACATCCAGATCTGAACTGAAAATAAGGAAGATCACTTAGATTCATCATCGCTCTCTTCCCGTTGTCAACCAGCTCTCCATTTTAACTCTCCAGTGTTTAACATGGATGTAACAATCAGACTGAGACAGAAACAAGTGCACAATGTGTGTACAACATTGAGGTTCCTATCATTGGCTTATCCCAGTGATCGGCCTTAATGTAAATATATATATATAATAACATCTTTTCACCACAATTGTTCTGTTTTGCAATTGATTTGTCGGCCCACTTGAAATACATTTGTGGCCCACCAGTGGGCCCCGGCCCATAGTTTGGGAACCACTGCTGTAGAGATTTACTGCCCCCTTTACAGACCTTCAGTAAGACCACCTAAGAAAAGGCTTTAACTAGCCTAAACTAGCTAAGTCACATCAGGCTAACCGCTATCAGGCTAAGTTCAGGTGAAAAACTGTTAAACAGCAGGTTTGGTTCAGACAAGAACGTGATCTGAAAACTGACTCACTCAATCTCCATTTTTAATTTCTCGTCCATGTTGGCTTGAAAACTGAATCTACAGTTTCATGACAACTGCAGATGAAGCTCATGTGACATGATTGAAAGCTCCAGAACAGCTGCTCCTGGATCTGGCTTTGAGCCTGAACTTCAGTCTGGTTGTTCAGAAGGACGAGAACTGAGTCCAGACTAGTCCACTCCAACCCGTCTGAACAGCACTGGTTTGAGTCTTTTTAAAGGTCCACTTACTTGTTTTTCCTGAACTTTCAGCCACATCCTGTGATCTTCATCGATGGGGGAATATATATGGATGGATGAAGAGATGGATAAAAGCTCCAAAAGAGCGAGTAAGAGGATTTTGTGAATCCACAAGTTCAAACCAGAACCAAACAAAACCAGGTCCAGATCAGGATACACTGAACTAGACAACTTAATCCAAAGTAAGACAAAGTTCTCCTTATCTAGTGGATAAACCAGTTTAACTAAGAATGAACCAGACTAACCAAAACTAACCGGGACTAACCTGGGATAAATCTGTAAATCTGTACCTTGCTCTGTCGACTCTTCAGGTCCAAACCCACCATCCTGAAGACCAGAGGAAACTGAACCCACAGAGACTCCGAGTCTGCCTGACTTCGCCTGTCTGTGTCTGCTGTCTGTGTTTACCTGTCTACCTGTGTGGCTCTACCTGTGTGGTTCTCTCATTAAGACAGAGTCCAGTTTGTCACCTTTTGATAATACCACCTGGATTAACAAGCTCACACTCCCGGCTCGTCTTTCCTCCTCCTGTCACATTCCTCTGGTTGTTTTGTTGTCCAGTTAAAACCTTGTCACACAGACTCTGTGGGAACCAGCAGCTGATGAACCTGCTCACCTGAACAAAACCTGAACCGTCTGTCAGCTTTGAAATACAACGTCCAACACTTCTATAAGACCTGTTGTCCTCTGTCCTTCAGGTGTTTCAGGTGGAGCAGTCACCTCTGAGTCCGTAGAGAGAGACAGGAGGTCCAGGACCTGGTGAGGCTAGCTTAGCATACCAGACTGGAAACAGAGGCTAACTGTTTAACTGTTAGCCTAGCTTCATCAGCAGAGGAACATCCTTCATTAAAAACATTCAATTTTAAATCTCATCATCATTAATAATAGCCCCCCCCCCCCGACCTCATGAGGTGTACGGTCTGGTTGGAGGTGTTGGAGGTGTTGGAGCTGAGACTGAGTTTGGCTGCTGCTCTGATCTTTGCTGACGTGGATGATTGGTCCTCTGGAGCTCCGCCTCACCAGGTGACGCCTCACGGCTGGGACGTCGTCCAGTCGGTGACCTGAGGGGAGGGGGCAGGGTCAGAGGGCAGGGGTCAGAAGTTAAAACCCAGCTCTCACCAACGACACATTTCTTTATTGCTTTGCTTTCCGGCTTTGGCTCTGTCATTCATTTTGTCCTTCCTTCCCTCCACCCTTATGTCTTTCCTTCCTCTCTTCCTTCCTTCCTTCTTCCTTCCTCCTTCCTTCCTTCCTCCTTCCTTCTCTCTGGTCTCATGGGAACTTTCTAACTGTGTTTCAGGCTCGATTGAAACTCTGTGAAGAATCAGTAAGACGAGACATGAACTGATTCATCCTTCCTCCTTAAACACACACACACACACACACACACACACTTGTACACACACACACATGCGCGCGCACACACACACACACACACACACACACACACGCACACACTCTAACAGGAGAAAAGACAATTAGGTTTTCTGTGAAATGGGATGTTTTCACATCATTTCTTATTTTCCTGGAAAAGCATTGACACAACCAGCCAATCACAGTTCAGCAGTGAGGGTCAGCTGACTGGCGCCCCCTACTTGTGGTCAGTCAGAAAACCCAGGTATGTTTGAAGACCTAAACACTCTTTTACCTTGTCAGGAGTTCTTAAATGAGCCCACATCTATCCCTCATTAAAACATCATCATGCATGAAGAAGACACTGTTGACAGAAGACGTCTCTTCACTCACACCTGTCTGATCTACCTGTTGGACCAGGACTCACGCTCACAAATAAACGCCTCAAACTCAGATCTGGCCTGAGCAAAGAGAAACCTCAGTCACAGCTCAGGTGTGTTCAGAGTCAAGCAGGTGAGTACTCACTGAGGTCGGCCTTCAGTCTGTCAAACAACCAGCTGTTGAAATGTCTGATCACATCCACAGCAGAGACCGACTTCATGTTCATCTGAGAGTCCTCCAGGACCAGGACCAGGACCAGAACCAGGACCAGGACCAGGAGCAGACACATACACAGTGACAATAGACAGAGGCTGTGGGCTGTGTGTGTGGGACAACTGCATTGTGTTCAGGTCACATGATCAAGATCAACAAGTGACAGAAAACTCTTTCATGATGAAAAACATTCCTTCAGTGTGTCGCATTCATGCCCCAGTGCATGCTGGGAGAGGCTCCCGTCTACCGTCCACAGTAACACAGTCTGTAGTTTATCTGCTCATGATCAGAAACCATGACAACCCAGACCTGAGACCAGGAGGCGGAGCTACAGTCTCACTCTTATCTCAGAGTTGTAACATGACATATGTCTGACCCCACCCACCTACATGTATTAAATCAGGTGTTACTAGAAGAAGCTACAACATAAAACATCAGTGACTTGACCTTTAGAGCACCCCCCTCCACACCCTCAGGTGTTTATCAAACTCAAGGCTTCATCAACACAGATGCATTTTGGAGAATGAACTACTTTTGTTAACAGCTCCTAATCCGTTATTATTTAATTTGTATTTGTTTATTTCTTAGTGTTTCTTTTATTATTACTGTCAGATGTTAATCATGCGTTTTCACCGGCACAGACGGTCTTTCATCAACAAATCGCTGTGGGGGAGCTCATGTCAGCCATAGCAATGGAGTCACACTCTTAGCTGTTCACCTTATACCTGCTTCCTTTAGGTCATATAATCAGGAAACACTCCATGAACGTCTGTCATTATGCAGATGATACCAACTGTACCTGTCAATGAAAGCAGCTTTCTTCTGTTACACTCAGACATGACCCCAAACACCTCAGAAACACATGATCCAATGATCCAGTTACTGTGGAGGTTTGTGTCCTGACCTCCAGCGCCACTGAGGAACCTCTGTGTCACCGCCAATCAGGATTCGTCCTGTAACTCTGACTCACTTTTCTGGTCTCATCGACCGCTCAACACTTCACAATACAAGCCACATTCATACATTCACACACTGATGGAACAGACCTCAGGGGCAAAGTAGGGGTCAAGGACACTCGAACTACCGACCTTCTGATTAGTGGACAACCTGCTGTAACTCCTTATTGTCAGGCTGAACCAACACATCTGTAAAGGTCCAGCTGATCTCACAGTACACATCATGCCTCTCCTGTCAGACACCGTCATATCTTAAAGAGTTCCCTTTTAGAACCACTAGAACACTGAGGTTCCTCTGTAAAGGTCACTGTGGGGTTTATAGTGGGTGACTGCTGAAACTGAAGTAGTGGCTGCTGTTAGCATAATGCTAAGCTATGCTATAATCTCTACATCACAGTGATATAAAGTAGAGTCACCCCCTCCCTGGCAGCATCGCGTGGTGAGTTCAGTGTTGCTCACATTTCAGAAACTTTAGTAAAATGTCCTTTTATTTTAACTATGTTTGTCTGTGTTTGTGTTTCAGCTGCTACGATAAACAGGTAAACATCCAGCTGTGTGTAGAGTGTAGAACTGCTAAATGTTCAAACCTAAGGTAGGTCACACAACCTGAAGTACCTGTCACTGAGGAAGTTATGACCATTTCACTAACACTGATCTAAAGACACAGTAAAATATAAACATGAACGTCAAGTGTAAATGATGTATAGAGCAAGTGTTAAAGTAGGTGCAGCAGGTACTGACTCTTGATGCCGTCCAGGTCGACAGACGTCAGTGTCTCGGCCTCGTCGGCCTCATCAGGACCAATGCTTATCATGAGGCAGCCAGGTGAGAGGCCATTGTGAATGGTCGAGCTGGTGAGCGGGTCGCTGTGAGGGGGAGGGGTTACAAGTTAACTGGACTAAAAATATATCAGGTCCCAACAGGAATCAGGTCAGGTGTTATTCACCTGGAGTGTGAAGTCGTCTGGCCCTCATCTCCATCGGTCTGAGTGAAGGATTCCTCCTCGCCGTCATCCTCCTGGTCTTCTTCTATGGTGGCTGCAGTGCTGGGGGCGGAGCCTCTCCTCACGTCCTTCCTCCCCTCGCCACTCCTCTTCCTCCTGCTATCAGCAGGAGGTTTGGACAGAGGATGGTGGACGTGGAGAGAAGAGTGACGATGATCTGCAGCAGAGAAACATCAACATTACAGATGTTTACAGATGTTACAACCTGGTACAAACACCAGGTCCTGTTCCACCTTGACCCTGTGACCTCCATAAAAACCCCCAGGTGCTCCTCACAGACCGGTAGAACCTCCTCATAGAACCTGGAACCTCCTTGAGGATCTATGACAGCTCCTCACACACCACTTAAACCTCCTCAAGGAGTCACTGGATTTGATCATGGAGATTCCCTGATCCCCCCTAGAACCTACTCAAGGTCCCTGAGAACCCAACTAAAGATCTGTGGTATCTGCTGGAACCGAGGGAATTTGGCATCTGAACAAAACAGGAAAAACAGTTGAGTGCTTCAGGATCAAACCATCTGAGTCCATTAAAGCAGGAAGAACCGAACTGTCTGAAAGACACCTGGAACCTCTTCAGTATTCCTTCAACATGGAACCTTTAAATATCACTGGGAATCCTTTACCCTCCTCCTCAGACCTTATCAATGACTGCTAGTTCCCTTACCATGATCGCTGAAGTGCCTAAAAGGAACCTGCATAGATTCTTGACAAAGTAGATCCTGTTCAAGAACCCCTGAACTGTCTTAACAAAGTACTTAGAACCTTTTCAGAATCTCCTAGATCAGTGTAACAGACCTCTTGAACTCACGAAATGACTAAGAGCAGGAACAACAGGAACCTTCTTAGGAACCTCTAGAACATCCTTCAGTGTGCAACCAGAAAAATATGTTGAACATCCTCCAGGACCCAAGAACCTCCTCAGAGTCTAGAATCCACTTGAACACTCTGGAACCAGTACTGAACTCAAATACCCTTAGAATTGCCTCAAAGTTCCCTTGAACCTCTTCAAAGAGTGTGGAACCTCCTAACCCTCCCTTCTGGGTTGTTTTTAATTGTTTAAATGTTCTAAAAGGACCACAGAACATTCTCAGATCCCCGAACCTCTTAATGGACCCCTAGAACTTTGAAGAAGACTATGGAAAGTCCTCAAAATGATGAAACCTTTACAAACACTCAAGAATTCCCTCAACCCTCTTGTGAATCCCTAGAACCTCCTGAAACAACCTGGAACCACAGGAGTGTTTACAACCTCCTAAAGATGCTTCACCTTGTTCAAAGTCTTTGCACCTCTGCAAAAACCTTGTGTTATTTAAAGAACCCAGAAGCTGCTGGTACTCCAGCGCACCTTTACAGTCCCTGCTTTGGATCTTTAAACTTTCTTAAAGACCCGTAGAACCTCCTGAGACACCCTGGACCTCCTGCTGGATCCAACAGCCTCCAAAAGAAGATGGAACCCAAACACCTGTTCAAAACCTCCTGGAACCACATCTCACCTTCAAAGTCCCGCTCATCGTAGACTCTGTGTTTCTCTGGCGGACTCCGAGCTGCAGGACAAAGGATCTGCTGAAAACACTGGACATCAAACGCTTTGTTCAGGTCCTCCTCTTCTTCATCACCGTGGCAATGTGGGGGAGGAGGAGACAGGGACTGCAGGAGAGGAGGGATGATGTCTCTAAAACCTGTTCACATCACATTAGTCTGTGCCTCTGAGTCGAGTGGAAATGAAGTCCACACTGAAGCTGCAGTTCCTCTAACGACCACTAGAGTCTGGCTCCAACAGTGAGTCAGTCTCCATCGACTCCCATGTTAAAATGTCCAACTTTACAGCAGAAATAAACATGTTTACAGCCTGGTACAAATGACACCTGTTTATATAACTCACCTGTTTATATAACTCACCTGTTTACATTTTATTAAGGACTACAGTTATGGAGAGTTGAGGGCGTCATCTCTTTGACTGACAGGTAGGCATCACTTTCTGCCCTCATCATACTTGGCTTGTTATCTTAGCTCCTTAACTTGCTAATCAGCAAATTAAATATCCTTGGGGTAGCCTTTGACCAAGAGGCCCAGCTGTGCTAATGATGCTAATGGGAGAGTATGCTAATCGCAGACACCACGCCTCTTTGACCATATTTGGACTAGCTAGGAGTTAGGGGGCGGAGTCAGACACTGCCAATTTGGCGGCAGTGTAGCAGCTCACTCAGAAATCTGTGGGTGATGTCACAGGGGCGACGGCCATCTTTGTTTACAGTCAGGGTCACATGAAGTCAAACATCAGCTCTCAGGATTCATGGATGTCAACTTTGATCGAGTATTGATCGGCTCTGATGGGTTTCAGCTGAGGCAGGTCTAAGTTTCTGTCTCATTGAGGTGTTACCATGGTAACAAGATGATCTCACCTGACTGAGAAATGAACCTCAGACTGACACTGATAATGATTATTGATCGATTAGTGTTGAGACTCACTGCAGACAGACCGAGGGCCTCGCTGGGACCCACAGAGTTCGGATGATGGCTCATGGCTCCTTCAGGGGTCAGAGGTCACAGTGTTCAGCAGATGAGTTCAGGCAGCAGAACCTGACAGACAGACAGACAGACGGACAGACAGAGAGAGAGAGACAGAGAGGGTCTGTCTGAGGTTAAAGGTCAGAGGTCAGACTGAGCTTTAATAACCATAGTGTGATCAGACAGGAAGAGAGTGAGTCAGCAGATCAGAGAGACAGAGGACACTGAGAGAGACACAGTCATTTTGATGACTCATCTTGATCTCAGCGGTGTTCACATAAATCTATATCAGACAGGTGTGTGTGTGTGTGTGTGTGTGTGTGTGTGTGTGTGTGTGTGTGTGTGTGAAGTGACAACAGTCTGATGTTGAGTCTGTGGTGATGAAGACTCTCTCATCACTCCTCAGCCTCTCCTCCACACAGACTGAGATCAGCTGGTGAACACAGAGGATCATCCACAAGGAGACCAAACACAGAGAGGGAACATCATGTTGACCTGTAGCTGCTGGACATAAACAGCTGTTTGATCACAACATGTCACCTGTAACAGCTGATGAGTCAGAGTGAAGAAACAGAAACACAGTGAAGGAGCTGCAGCTACAGACACTGATATAAAACACTGTTCACAGCTCAGTGTGGACATGGTACTGCAGGAGCTCTGTGTCACTGTGTGTGTGTGTGTGTGTGTGTGAGTGTGTGTGTGTGAGTGTGAAACAGGAAGAGAGTTGGAGCCTACCTCAGCGTCCTCGCAGCACTGAAAGAGAGAAATTATAATGCAAAGACTGAAACCAACAGAGAGAGAACAGAGAGAGAGAACAGAGGGGAGAGAGAGAGGGAGAAAAGTGGGGAGAAAAGTGGAGAGAGAGGGGGGAGAGAGGGGGGAGAGAGGGGGGAGAGAAGGGGAATTAGAAGAAAGAAGAGATGAAAAGAGGAGAGAGGAGAAAGAGGAAACAGAGAGGACGTAGAGAGAGGCAGACACAGTGGAGAGAAAAGGTCTAACAGAAACCTGATCAGCTGAAGGTCACCATGGCAACCAAACTGTCAGTCAAGGTTAGTTCCGCCCCTTGGCTGTATATATATATATATACACACACACACAGAGAAACACACACACTGATGATGTTACTGACCATCAGCATCATCACATACAGACAGGTAGAACTCACCTGGCCCTGACCAACTACAGCTGAGCTGTGTCTCTGTGTGTGTGTGTGTGTGTGTGTGTGTGTGTGTGTGTGTGTGCGTGTGTGCATGTGTGTGTATATATTATATATATGTATATATATATGATATATATGATGATATATATCATATATATTGTATAAATTATTATAAATATTATATATATTATAAAGCCGTATATTCACATGGTTCCTCTTTATAAATCTCATTGTCATGAACGAGCCTCGTTTCCACTCCCATCAGCCAGTTTGGATAAAGACCAGAAGAAACACACTGAGGTAAAAACACCATCATCACTGTGGTCCATCACTCTGAGGAAGTCCATGAAGAGGCTCACACTCTGAGGTCAGTCAGTGTTCATATGGAACCAGTTTAATGAGTCACTATAAATAATAAGATTAAACCCCAACACTATTTTTTCTCTCTACGGAAATAGAAATATAATGATGCTGTTGATGATGATGATGATGATGATGAAACTCTGTTTTATTTCCTGTTCAATTACGTGTCTCGTCTTATATTGCATTTTCACCGTAGCTTTAGAAACCGTGTGATCACATGATCACAGGAACAAGTGAGGTCACTCTGTGTTTATGAAGACCAATCTATGAGCGGGAAATGGTGTACGCATCATCTATACACCTAGTCCCAGGTGCTGTGATCAGGTCAGTGTTAACAGCTGTGTTAACAGATGTGATATAACAGACACACAGTGAAACATCTGGTTTCACATGAAATCTGTAGAACAGACTGAACATGAACAAAGACTTCATCCAGTATCCTCCTCTCTGATTGGCTGATGGTCACTGTGTTGTTATCAGCTGATTGTACCTGACTACAGGACGTTATTAATGAAGTTAAGAAAAACAATTTCCACAGTCGGCCAATCAGATCAACCAATCAATCACAGTGACAAAGATCTTGAAATGCTCCCGACCAGAGCTCTGACCTCGACCTCTGAGTGTGTGTGTGTGTGTGTGTGTGAGTGTGTGTGTGTGTTCATACCTCCTCAGTGTGTAGAGATGTCGTCCAGCAGAAACAGAAACTCAGTCTGAAGCTACTTTTATATCACCACAGCTCTGTGTGTGTGTGTGTGTGTGTGTGTGTGTGTGTGTGTGTGTGTGTGTGTGTGTGTGTGTGTGAGATTGATTAACCTCCTACCACAACAACAATTATCTACATACCCACAGCACATAACTGAATGTGTGTGTGTTGGTGTGTGTACATGCAATTATCACACGTGTGTGTGTGTGTGTTTGTGTTGTTAATCTGCTGTTTGTGCAGCAACAGGCTGATTTCTGTTTGTGGTGTCTGCTGTGTGTTTACTGTCATCACTCTGCTTTTATTCTGACATGTTCAGTAAACACAACAGGAAGTTCACCTGCGTCACACTCTGTGGGAACCTGTAGATGAGGAGGAAACCTCATATCTCCACACATTCTCACCTGCAGCTGTCCGAAGAAAACATGTAAACTACAAGTTCATCTGAAGACGTCTGTACTGACTGACTGTACCTAACTGTATCTGACTAACTGTATGACTGACTGTATCTGACTAACTGTATGACTGTATCTGACTGTATCTGACTAACTGTATGATTGTATCTGACTGTATCTGACTGACTGTATGACTGTATCTGACTTTATCTGACTGTATCTGACTAACTGTATGACTGACTGTATCTGACTAACTGTATGACTGTATCTGACTGTATCTGACTAACTGTATGACTGTATCTGACTGTATCTGTGACTGTGTATGACTGTATCTGACTTTATCTGACTGTATCTGACTAACTGTATGACTGACTGTATCGGACTGACTGTATGACTGTATCTGACTGTATCTGACTGACTGTATGACTGACTGTATCTGACTAACTGTATGACTGACTGTATCGGACTGACTGTGTGACTGTATCTGACTGTATCTGACTGACTGTATGACTGTATCTGACTGTATCTGACTAACTGTTTGACTGACTGTATCTGACTAACTGTATGACTGTATCTGACTGTATCTGACTGACTGTATGACTGTATCTGACTAACTGTTTGACTGACTGTATCTGACTGACTGTTTTACTGACTGTATCTGACTAACTGTATGACTGACTGTATCTGACTAACTGTATGACTGTATCTGACTGTATCTGACTAACTGTATGACTGTATCTGACTGTATCGGACTAACTGTTTGACTGTATCGGACTGTATCTGACTGACTGTATGACTGACTGTATCTGACTGACTGTTTGACTGACTGTATCTGACTAACTGTATGACTGTTTCTGACTGTATCTAACTGTATCTGACTAACTGTTTGACTGTATCGGACTGTATCTGACTAACTGTATGACTGACTGTATCTGACTGACTGTATGACTGTATCTGACTGTATCGGACTAACTGTTTGACTGACTGTATCGGACTGACTGTTTGACTGACTGTATCTGACTAACTGTATGACTGACTGTATCTGACTGTATCGGACTGACTGTTTGACTGACTGTATCAGACTGACTGTTTGACTGACTGTATCTGACTAACTGTATGACTGACTGTATCTGACTGACTGTATGACTGACTGTATCGGACTGACTGTATGACTGTATCTGACTGTATCTGACTAACTGTATGACTGACTGTATCTGACCGACTGTATGACTGTATCTGACTGTATCGGACTAACTGTTTGACTGACTGTATCGGACTAACTATATGACTGTATCTGACTGTATCTGACTAACTGTTTGACTGACTGTATCTGACTGACTGTTTGACTGACTGTATCTGAATAACTGTATGACTGACTGTATCTGACTAACTGTATGACTGTATCTGACTGTATCTGACTAACTGTATGACTGTATCGGACTGTATCTGACTAACTGTATGACTGTATCTGACTAACTGTATGACTGTATCGGACTGTATCTGACTAACTGTATGACTGACTGTATCTGACTGACTGTTTGACTGTATCTGACTGTATCTAACTGTATCTGACTGTATCTAACTGTATCTGACTAACTGTATGACTGACTGTATCTGACTGACTGTTTGACTGACTGTATCTGACTAACTGTATGACTGTATCTGACTGACTGTATGACTGTATCTGACTGACTGTTTGACTGACTGTATCTGACTAACTGTATGACTGTATCTGACTGACTGTATGACTGTATCTGACTGACTGTATGACTGTATCTGACTGTATCGGACTAACTGTTTGACTGACTGTATCGGACTAACTCAGGGGTGATAGATAGAAGAAATCCTGAGCCTGAACTGTTTTCCCTGGGAGGTAAGCGGCCCTGAAGCTAAGATACACGCTCCGATCAACGCAATTGTGAAGCGGGATCCAGGGGTGTGCTTTCTTCATTTATACAGAAATTACTGTGTATCAAATGACTATAGTATTTCCTGATCAGTGCTTGTTATGTAGTCAAGCAAAATACCACTGCATTAAACAAACAAAAAACTTTTTGATAAATAGTCCATTGAATTAAATATTCTGATGACTTTTGTGGATACAAATGTACATTATTCAGACATGAGATGAACAAAGCCAATACAAGCCCATATTACAGGAGCATCTTTGTGTAGAGCACCAGAGCTCTTGGGACCCTGGGCCTGGTAGGCCTGTTCAGTAATCCCTGCTTTTAACTAGTCACTGACCTGCGTACTTATTGCTTGTATAGCAGACTGAGACTACGATACTACAGCCATACCAAGGAAGGTCAGTGGGTGACAATTATAATACTCAAAAGTAAACTAGGAACTGAATGAATGAATGAATGAATGAAGATTGGATTTATATAGCGCTTTAACAATGGAGGGGGGACCTCACTAACCACACTTTTCACACTGCCTGCATCCTCGTCATAAAATCCGACAAGTACATTTAAAATTTTATCCATGCTTTTGTCCGTGGCCTCATCAATGCTGAGTGAAAACATGTTATTCTCAAGCTTGTCACAGATTTCTTTTAAATCCTGGTGAGATGTGTGTAATAAGATAGCTTGCATGCTGCCTGAGACAGACAGATGCGAGTTTATCCTCCGCTAATCTCTGACACAAAGTGACGAGTGGATGAGCGATTGTAAACGATAGATCAAACTCGGCAATGAAGGAGCACAAGCGAATTTTAAAATCAGCCACGCGATCGGTCATTGAGGGCCGGATATCTGCTGTGGCTGTTGAATTGCTCGTAAAGCTGCTTGATGACTAGCGTCGAACTCGTGCCGTGGCAGCACTTTTTCCCGCTAGTTCCATATAATATTTTCCTTGCACACAAAGTGCAGAAACATGCTCCTGGTTGCCGGAGTTTTTGACTCCAGCTTCCAAAGGGCTTTCCGTCTCTACCCGCCTCCTCTATCCAAGACCAACGCCATTTATTCTTTATACCTTTATCGACAAGTTTGATGTCTTCCCCTGGCTTCATGAAGTTGCACTCCATCCGGCGTGGCGCCGGAGCGCTATCAGCCCTGCTAACTGTTTGACTGACTGTATCGGACTGACTGTAGGACTGACAGTATCTGACTGACTGTATGACTGACAGTATCTGACTGATTGTATGACTGACTGCATCTGACTGACTGCACCTGACTGTTTGACTAACAGTATGACTGTATCTGACTGATTGTATGACTGACAGTATCTGACTGACTGTATCTGATTGTATCTGACTGACTGTATCTGACTGTATCTGACTGTATTACCGCTGTGTATGTATCATAAAGACATGATGAAAACAATTAACTTTCATCTAGGTTGGGATACTTTTACTGTAGTAACTGTAGTAACAGTAGTAACTATAGTAACTAGTAACAGTAACTTAGTAACTTAGCAACTGTGGCAACAAACTTATACTTTCGAGATGGGGGGGTTTGTACACCAGGAGGCGTTGAGCAGTGAGGACAGATCTGAGGACCTGTTTGAGGACGGTTTAGTGGTCTCTGCAGAGACTCAGACGTCTGTCACTACAACTTGAGCAGGAGACACAATGATTTATTCTCTGATGTGAAGGACAAACACAGTAAAGACATTAAATTAGCGGCTCACAGCCCTGACCAGGTGTTCAGTCTGAGGGGTTCGTCCTCTGGGGAGCACAGACTCAGTGATCACAACATGTAACAACATGGACATCAGTTCATCAGTTTGTTGCTGGGGACCACAACCTGAACAGAGAGACTGGAGGACTCGCGTCCTCGTCCTTAGGTCCATCCGGTCTGTCACTCCTCTGCAGCTTCCTGCTGCTCCTCCTTCCTTTCCTGCTCCCTTCTCTTCTTCACCTCCTTCAGTCCCTCCTGCATCTTTTCCACGGCCTCCTGGTCTCCGGCCTGCTGGGCCAGACTTAGAGCCTCGTGGTAGAGCCGGACCGAGTCCTCCAGCCGGCCTGATGGACCACAGACAGGAAGTGAGACCGGAGACAGAAAGATGGACTGAAGCTTCACACTGACCTGGACTCACCTGTGTGCAGCAGGATGCCGGCCATGTTTCCCAGCAGGACGTGCTGGTCCGGGTGTCCAGAGGACCGGCTCAGATCCACGGCCTGCTGGATCAGTGCCAGGGCGTCGTCATGGCGACCCTGCAGATCCAGGATGGTGGCCAGGTCGCTCATCAGAACCAGAGTCTGACAGGAGATGACATCATGACATCATTTAGATGGATTCTGTTTCTGTGTGTCTCTACCTGTGTGTGGCGTGGCTCTACCTGTGGGTGTGTCTCTCCCTGCTCCTGGCGGCAGATGTTCAGGGCGGTCTGGTAGTCCTGTGTGGCCTGGTTCAGGCGGCGTGTTGACGCTCGGTATCGAGCCCGTGAGTCCAAACACAGACCGAGGAGGAGGCGGGTCTCCTTCCTCAGAGCCTCCTGCTCCTCTGAAGACGACAACGACACTGAACAGTTTAAACCTCAGTCTGTTTACAGGTGCTCTGTGAGACCTGGAGGATCACCTGTAGGAGGATCCAGATCCTCCAGACGCCTCACCAACCAAGCAGGATGTACAAGTACTCCGCTCTAAAGAACACTAGAGACCACGACCTGTAAACGAGTTCCACAGCAGACTCTGAGAACAGCTGTTTGTTTACAGAGACTTCAATAAGGACTGGATACCTGGACACAGGTGAGACGCTGCAGGTGTCCATATGTTAAAGTAGGAGGGAACTTCATGCTAACTAGCTTACTGTGAATCAGTCGCTAATTTAAAGGATTCGATGCAGTTCAGTGACACTGAATCACTGTCTTACCTGTCTCACCTGTCTGCTGCTCTGCTGACTCATCCTTCTGTTTCCCCAGCTTCGCCTCCAGGGACTCAGTACAGAACCTGAACCCATGTTCAGCCAGCTCCTTCCTAAAACAAACAAACAAACAAACAAACAAACAAACAAACAAACAAAGTCAGGTCTCTGACAGGAAGCTGCTGCAGATCAACAGATCAGTTCTCACTTGTTCTGTTCGGCATAGATGGTGGCGAGTTTCAGAGACATCTCGATGACAGCGTTGTCGTCCTGGAAACAGACAGGAAGTCAGTGAAGACGGAAAACACACACACACACACACACACACACACACACACACACACACACACACACACTGACCTGTGGTGTTCCTCCTGACAGCATGAAGCTCATCGCTGCTTTGAAGAGTTTCTCAGCCTGAGAGGAAGAAGAGGATGAAGATGACGACAACAACATCATCAACAACAACAACATTAACATTAACAACAATAACAACAACAATATAAACAAAAACATTAACAACAGGAGGTTGTCCACTAATTAGATGGTCGGTGGTTCGATCCCTGGCTCCTCCAGTCCGCGTGTCGAAGTGTCCTCGGGCAAGATACTGAACCCCACCCTGCCCCTGATGGCTGCCCCATCAGTGTGTGACTGTGTGAGTGAATGGGTGAATGTGGCAAGTATTGTAAAGCGCTTTGAGTCGTCAGTTAGACTAGAAAAGCTATATAAGTGCAAGTCCATTAACCATTTACCATTTACATCATCAACAACAACAACATCATCATTAACAACAACAACAACAACAGCAACAGTAGCAGTATTGGACAGGACTCACATTGTCAAGGTGACCCTGGACGTAGGCCAGGTTCGCCATCTGAGGAAACACAGGGACAGGTCAGAGGACGGGGTCAAAGGTCACAGCTGCAGGTTTACAGCCTGACCTCAGAGCTCAGAGTACCCAGAGTTCAGCTGGGGGGACAGGAAGTAGCTCCGACATGTTGGACTCAGTGTGACTAACACAGAACATCTGACTGTTCCTCATGAGGAACTGTCCTCTGGACCTGTACCTGGGTCTGAGGTCCACACTCAGAGGTACAGACCTGATACTCACAGGTGCAGCGTGTGTGGGTGTGGTCAGACTGGACAGGTGTTTACCAGACTGTAGGTGTAGATGATGGCCTGGTTGTTGTGGGTCTGGTGAGCTAAACCGACAGCCTGATGGAGGAAACCAGAGGCTGCCTGCAGCTGCCCGCGGTACAGACTGAGCTGTTAGAGAGAGACGTGTTACTGCTGTAGGACAACTAACTAACTAACTAACAACTAATTAACTACTTACCAACTAACTACTAACTAATTAACAACTAACTGACCTACTAACTTAATAACAGTTAGTGGTCCCGGTACCTTGGCCTTCTTCAGCAGCAGAATCAACTCGTCCTCTTTCCTCTGAGCTTCATCACGTTTGTCTTCATCAGAGCTGCTGAACAGAGAGAAGGCTGCACGCACACACACACACACACACACACACACACACACACACACACACACACACACACACACACACACTGAGTGTGATGTTACAGGTTGTATATTTGTAGATTTGTGACTGAACTAACCAATTGTCGCCCACAGGACTGTTCTTCTTCTTCCTCCCCCTCCTCCCCCTCCTCCTCCTCCTCCTCCTCCTCTCTGTGTGATCTTAATGTTTCTCCCATTGGACTCATGTTTGCTCACTTTTACCCAGCATGCCGAGTGTTTTCCCGCCACAGACTGTGATGTCAAAGAACTTCCACTTTGCTGTCTGCTGGTTTTATGTAATGAGACGAACAGAGAAGATCAGCCGATGCACGTGAAGAACAAAAACAAATATCAGCTGTTCACTTACCTGTTTCCTGCAGGTGGACCTGAGCTCCGTGTTTCATTCATTAATTATTATATTATATTATATTATATTATATTATATTATATTATATTATACAGTGCAGCACCTCATTTATTTTTTACACCTGTTGTGTCTCCACCTGCACGTGCCGGTGTCTCACCTGTTGTCAGGTGAGTCTAATACAAACCTGTTTCCAGCTGAGATCTGGATCAAGTCTCCTCCTGAAGACCTGAATCTGTTCAGGGTCTGACTGAGGACGGAACGGCGCACACAGGACGTCGCCATCTTCACTGTTGACATAACGGCAGGAAGTCCTGATACGTGTCATTCTACGCCTTCAGAATAAAAGCTGCCGAACTAGACGTGAATTTTTACTAGACGTTTTAAAATATTTAAAGGAATAAAAACGAAACTTCCAGTTGAACAAACTTTATTTCTGAAACTGTCACGTTTATATAGTCATATAAAAAAAATCACATGATTACATGAAGTCTATTTGGAATTTTTTATTGACTCATTTCTTAATGTTTAATGGGTTTTATTTTTATTTATGTCTTGTATTAAATTCATTTGAATCTTATTTAACTTCCTCATCTTTTCTTTAAGCCTGGAAAAAAAAAATCAGATAAAACTTGTTAGGCACCTTTGCTAACTGGCCGTGGTGGAAAGTAACTAAGTAGATTTACTCTGTTACTTTATACTTTTACTCCATTACATTTAAGAGGGAAATATTGTATTTAACAGCTGCTGTTATTAGTTCTTTAGGTACAAAACACCTAACGAGCCTGTGAAGGACGACTGACTCTTCAGTGAATTCTTCCTCGTAAACATGAATCAAATGTTTCAGTGTTGAATATTAATTCAGTCAAGAACTTTGTAACATGAATGTTTTAACAACCTGTTGTTTATTTCAATGTAAAATCTGATTGGACTCACTGATAATAATCCTATAATCAATATCAGGACTTTTATTTTACTGGAGTAACTGATGCAAACCCTCTAACGTAGTCCTGATCCAGGACTGCAGAGTCCACCTGAACCAGCACCAGCAGGCTCCTGATTCCTCCTGCTGTCAGCTCGTTTGTCATCAGTCTCCAATCCAGAGTCCAGACCAGATCCTACACTTGGTGCTTCAAGTCCTAAACAAGCCCTGATTGGTCTGATGTTTTCAGGAAGTGAGGAGCTGATTGGCTGACGCATCATATTCTATTTTCTTGTCTGAGGAGAAGATCAAACATCAAACATCACAAGTCGTTAGTATCAAAGTTAAAGTCCAGTTTGTTTGTTTATTTGATCAAAGCAGGTCGTGTGTCCTCACCTGTCATCTCAGGTGAGTTCATTAAATTCATAAACCTTTTGTTTCATGTGAGAACTGGACTGTAGACCCTGAACCTGCTCTGGAATGACACCTGGTCCCTTCCTGTACTCTGACTGACACACACACACACACACACACACACACACACACACACACACACACACACACACACACACACACACTGTGACTGTTCCTTTATTGTGTTCAAAGTCGACTGAGACAAAGTGTTTCCTGGTTCTTAGTGTTGATGCAGCATCATTTCATTTTCTGTAAAAAACAAAGGTTCATGACTCAAAATAAAACTTGTGAATGTCAGTGACTAAAAAGTGATCATCAGCTGTGTCCATCAGTCCAACAACCTCACTCTCTAAACAGCTGTTTGTGTGATCAGCTGATCAACAGACTCAAAATAAGTTGATCCATAAAAGCAGCTTTGGCTTCAAATGTCCACAAACACGAAAGAAAAACCTGTGATTGAAGACAGAGAGCAGCACCAACACTTCCTGTATGCAGGCAGTCACATCTTGCCCCCCACCCCCCCAACCCAGAGAACTGAGGCTCCTACTTGAGCCCTGTTTTTTAGCTTCCATCTGTTTTACATAAGTCATCTGAATCAGCTGTGATCAGCTGTGATGATTCTCTATGAAGTTCTGCAACCTCTGTTTCTCTGGAGCTTTATTCTGGAGGGACATCCTCAGGAAGTGATGTCACACTGAGTCAACATGTAGTTCAGGTCTGACTGTGAGGAGGAGTTTTGACTTCAGTGTAATCAGGGTCTCTGCTGCAGCTCTACCTGCTACTTCACACCTGCATGCACCTGTCCCCTCACCTCACACAGTGTTTGTGTCCCTCCTTTACCCCATCACCCCCTGCTCCCCTCTCTGGAGGCCTCTCAGACTGAACCTCAGGTGACAGGTGTGTTTCCTGACGCTCACTGGGCTGGCCGGTGGTCGGTGAACCTCTTCAGGTGGTAGCGCAGCACCCCTTTGGTTTTGAAGGTCTTGCCGCAGCTGCAAGCGTGCGGCCGCTCTCCGGTGTGGTCGAGCTGGTGGACCCGCAGCAGCGAGCTGGTGAAGAAGAATTCTCCGCAGGTGATGCAGTAGTGGCTCTTCTCTCCAGTGTGTTTGGACCTCTGGTGGCTCAGCAGCGACCCTGACGTGATGAAGCTCTGGCCGCAGTCCTGGCAGCTGAACGGACGCTCGCCGGTGTGGATCCTCTCATGGGCCCTCCAGGAGTTGTGGTAGGAGAAGGACTTCTCGCAGTACGAGCACTGGTACAGCTTCTCCTTGGTGTGACTCAGCCGGTGCATCTTCAGGTAGTGGGCGATGGTGAAGCTCTTCCCGCAGTCGTCACAGGTGAACGGCTTCTCGCCCACGTGGAACAGCGTGATGTGGGACCTCAGGTGGGACGACTGGGTGAACCTCTTGCCGCAGGTGGTGCAGAGGAACGGCCGCTCTCCAGTGTGGGTGACCATGTGCGACTTGAGGTGGGGGGACTGGGTGAACCTCTTCCCGCACTCAGTGCACTTGTAGGGCTTCAGTCCGGTGTGGGTGCGGTTGTGCAGCTTCAGACCCTGCAGGCTGGAGAAACACTTGCCGCACTCGGTGCAGTGGTAGTCCTTCACGTCCTCGTGGGTCCTCTGGTGGCAGTGCAGGCCGCTCTGCAGCTTGAAGCCTTTGCCGCAGGTGGGACATTTATGCGGCTTCCTGTTGGAGTGAGTCACCTGGTGGAGCTTCAGACTCTGGGGGTTGCTGAAGGTCTTCATGCACTTAGGGCAGGGCAGCAGCTTCTGGTTCCTGTGCGACTTTCGGTGAAAGTTGAAGCCCTGGTAGGAGACGAACATCTTGTCGCAGACTTTGCAGTGGTAGCACTTCTCCCCCTTGTGCGCCTCGAGGTGCTCGGTGAGCTCGTCCTGCTCATCGAAGCCGTCCCCGCAGAACCAGCACTTGAAGGGTTTGGTCCCAGAGTGCGTCCTATGGTGGGTCTTCCAGTCCCTCTTCAGAGCAAAGGTCTTGTCGCAGTACGAGCACCGGTAAGGCTCCTTGCGGTCGTGGATCTGCTGGTGGATGACGAGGCTCATCAGGGTCGGGTAGGTCTTCCCGCACTGCCAGCACTCGTTGGGTTTCAGTCCTCGGTGGATCCTCAGGTGAGCCTCCAGGTGAGACCTCTTGTAGAAACCTTTCTTACACTCAGAGCAGTAGACCATCTTCCTGCCAGTGTTTGTGGGCCGGACCTGCCTCGGACTCTGGTCACAGAGGTAAGGGTGATCGTCTGTTGGAGAGGTCAGAGGTCAAGTTACAGCTCCTGCTCCAATTCAATTCAAACTTTATTTCAAACTCACAGGAGGTCCAAACAAGACAAACAAGATAAAACCTCAACGATCAGTTGATTAAGAGATAGAAAATTAACTAGTGACTGATCAATAACTCTGGGTTTGGGGCTGTTGATTGGATGACCTGTCAGCTGCAGTATGGTAA
Source organism: Seriola dumerili (assembly GCF_002260705.1). Classification (NCBI taxonomy): domain Eukaryota; kingdom Metazoa; phylum Chordata; class Actinopteri; order Carangiformes; family Carangidae; genus Seriola; species Seriola dumerili. The sequence continues at coordinate 268,973 of NW_019175105.1, forward strand.
TCAAAACTAAAACAATATTTTATCAATAGCTGACGTTGAGCAACGTAAAAATGTTTTTCTATGAAACTTTATTATCAACAAAATTAACCAAACGTCTCTCATTTGTCTCGACCTGCAGGAAGCAGAACGTTTTATTAATCTATACATTCTTCTGTCTGATCAATATCAGTTCAGATTCTTACCCAAAGACAGGAAGTCCCGCCCCTCCAGCCACACCCTGCAGTCGGTCAGTTTGACAGACAGCTTCTTGAGGATGGGATATGATTGGATCTCCACGTCTCCATCAGGCTCCGTCTTGATCCGAACGTCTCTGAGTTCTTCGGCTGCATCCTGGAACAAAAATGTGTCCGTGATCAGCTGATCTGAAACGGTCCACACTGCCCCTGGGCCGAGAGCAGCAACTACATAAACATATTCTCAAACTAAAACTAAACTGTTTCTACATTCATGTGACGTCACTGCAGCCTGGCAACACAGGTTGTCCTGACGACACAGTTGTAACTTACCTGAGCATCACAGGGTTGAGGTTACACAAGAACTATTAGAAAAGGAAAAATAGAAAAACATGCTACATGATAAACAGGCTTCAGATAGACCCACTGATCAGGGATTGGTATTGATCAGTGATCGGTCCTGATCACAGCAGCTTTAATTGGTGATATCTGTGATAGTGAAACAGGTTCAGATGTCTGTCCTCAGACCTCATCTGTCTGTCCTCAGACCTCACCTGTCTGTCCCCACCTGTCTGTCCTCAGACCTTACCTGTCTGTCCCCACCTGTCTGTCCTCAGACCTCACCTATTTGAAGCACATGGAGCCTCTCATGGAGGTGGAGGTCTCTCTCTCTCTCTCTCTCTTTGTAACTGAGGCTCTGAACAGTGACGTAATGATCCCTCTGACGTCATCGCTTCTGTCTCTTCACTGCTGTGTTTTTTGAATGGAGTCTGGTGGCACATCTACAGGCTAGCTCAGTTAGCTCAGTTAGCTCAGCTGTGCTAACAGCTCCGGTCTGACGGTCTGCGGTTACCGGAGGATCGGCGGGTGTGTCGGTGTGTTTACCGGTGATGTCGTGTCGGGCTCCATCCCGCCGCTTCAGCCGCCAGGTCCAAATGTAACGGATTGGTTTGAAAGTTGAGAGACTGTTGAGTCCCGGAGCCGAGGAGCAACTTCTGCTGCTGCAGCTGTGCACTTCCGGGGAAGAGTTCACCTCCCATCACCCCCCCCCACAACAACACCCAACAGGGAGAGTGGGAAGGACAGGAAATGACTAACTACAACACTACCAACTACTACTAACTAGTACTATTACTACTACTACTAATAATGATAATAACTATGACAATATAATTGTAACAACAATAATAATAACGGTGATAAGTGTGATAATACATTGTAAATAGTAACGTCATGACATCAGAGTGACAGTAGAGACTCAGGTGTGTTGTTGTAACAGCAGGTTAATGTAGTAGCTGGTTATATTCTGACTTTATAAACTACTGTATGACATCATCAGCTCAGTACAGGTGAGTTGACAGGTGTCAGGTTAATGTGTATCAGCACTTACTCTGACATGTGAAGTATCAGAGCACATGAGGAGGCTGCAGTAAACACAGTGAACAGCTGATTCATTCATTCTTTCACAGCAGGTAATGAAGCACCTGAGCACCTGTCCAGCTCTTCACCTACAGCATCACATGAAGACCAGCAGTCTCCAGGCCTGAACCACATTGTCTTGGTCTGGGACGAACACACAGCTGGTTTTCATGTCTCAGATTTCATACTGTTTCCATGGAGACGGTCTGACAGTCTCTGTGGCCTTTGGTTTAATGAGCTGAAACAAACCTGCAGCTGATCCAGAGGGAAACATGAACTTCCTGTCAGTCCAGCTGAATCAGTGTGCATGCTTCAGATGTTGATGAAGGGAGGTGGAGTTGAACATGTGATCTCAACGTGACCTCGGGTGATGAACAGCCTCCGTGTTTGTCACCAGCTGTTTCCTCTCATCAGCTGGTTCATAAAGCGGTATCAGACCGGTCTGTGGTGGTCCGGATCAATCACTAAAATAAAGACTGACTCATCTGATGACAAACATCAGACACCTGACCAGACTAACTAATACCAATGTTACCATGGTAACAATCAGTGACACCTGCACTAAGCAGTAGCACCCAACAACAAGAAACAGGAAGACATGGCTCATGTGGTTTGCTGACATGGAGGGAAGTTTTTAGAGACCAGACCCCCCCCCCCCCCACCCAAATCAATTTTTTATTTTTTCCACTCTTCACTGAATTTTCAAAGTAAAACTTCCTGTAACTGTTGAATTATTCCTAAAAAGACAACCATGTTCTGCTGAGGGTAAACTAAGCTCAGAGGTTGGACATGGCTCTTCTGTCAGCCATTTGAACTGAACTGCTTTGTTCAACAGATGAATTAAGACTCCATCTCTCTGAAGTCTGTTCTATCCGAGCCGTCAAAGGACAAATCAGCTGATGCTGAAATAAACAGTTAATAACATCAACCTTTATTAAAACACAAAGTTTACATGAGCAGACCTGTGGGGTCAGAGTTAAACAGTGAAATCATTAAGACTCCATGTTGATTGAGACAAGTCTGCTTCCTGGTCTCTGAAGTTACGTCAGTCCTTGTCCCAGTATGAGCAGACCAGACTGGAAACGAGTGCAGTGAACTGGGACGGAGCTCGGACACTCACCAGCTGTCCTCAGACTGCAGCCAGGAGACATCCTTCAGTCACTCACCTGTGGACACACCAGGTGACAGTGGATCAACTTAATAAACTGAAACAGTGCCTAAATAATCCAACTCAAGGTCCCTCCGCTGGCTTCTGGAGCTTTCAACGGCATCTGGTTTCTTCACCAAACTCCATTTAAAAAGCCCAGCAGTGAGAAGACAGCGGTGCCGTCGTCAAGGCAATTACACTGACAGACTGATGATGTCACTGCTTTGCAGACCGACAGTGTTTGTCTCTTTGTTTATGAAGCTATTCTTTGTCATGTGACCTCAGTGAGCCTGCTGTCCTGGGATCAGATCAACGCTTCGGTCAGTCTTTGTCAGGGCGCCTCCGCTCTGAGAACACACTGCCTGGCGGAGGCGCTACAATTCGGCCTTTTGTTTACATCATCTCCCAGCAGACACTAGCCCCACCCACTCTGTGACATCCCACTACGTTTGATGACACTCACCATCATCTTGCAGTTCTGACATCACTGATAACATCACGGCCTCATCTCCTGCAGGTCACTGAAGTCCATCTGTCAGAGCCAATCACAGCAGTGTTAATGAATTGGTAGACACTCACCTGAAGGACAGGCAGACTCATCCTGAGTCAGAATACGCTTCAGTCCGGTTTTGTCACAGCCCCCCTCCTCTATGAACAGACTGCTGGGGGAGGGGCTTCAGTCGGCCTTTTATTTCATCACTTTCAGGCAGAGCGACAGGTAAATACACACCTGTCCTGTGGGTGTGGTATGTTCAGTGGCTCTTACCTGTCAGTCCCAGTCTGTGTGGTTGTGTGTGTGTGTGTGTGTGTGTGGGGGGGCGGCGGATGGGGCAGAGTCAGATCACACGGATCCTGTCTTGGTCCGTCCACATCAGGTCTGGTTCCTGTGGAGGTGTGGAAATGACAACAGGTAGATAAATATTTGTGTTCTGCCTCACTGAACTCTATCGTTAGCAGCGTCTCCTCGGGATCCTGCTGTAATAACGAAATTAGTCTGCAGCTGTTGTGCTAATCAACACAATCACTTTAAGTAAAAAGGCCAAAAAGTTAAAAGCATCAACTTTTAAACTATTGGTCAGAATTAAAGCTAAAACATCAGTGCTCTCTGACAAACTGTTCCACAGGTCAAACAATCAACTGATGATAAATTATCCTTCATTTCAGTGATAGTTTTGATCAGTTACATCAATTAAAGGCTCAGCTCACCTAAATCCACACAGCTCAATGGAGGTGAGTTAATTTAGTTGAAACATCGTTATCTCAGTTTTCATTAGAAATACCTTCTACTGAACGAATGTGTCTCCACTGTGTGCTGGGTCATTCAGAGCAAACTAAACTCAGTCAAAACAGGCGTGTTTACCAACGAGCCTTTAATAAACCGTTTGTGAGAATGAAGAGCAGCTTGACGTCACCTATAACCTGGAGTTAAACAGTGATTTCAGCCCGGGAAAACAGCCGTCACCTCAGGAACCATTACAGGACTTTAAATATAAAACGAGTTTGACTTGTCCTGGTGCTAGAGAAGCGCTAACGTTCAGACCACAGATAACATGAGTAAAAGTTAAACAGAAGTCTGGTTCAAAGCAGCGACAGCGGGTCCCTCGGGTCCAGGTTTACCTGCCCACAGTCTTTCAGAGTCCGGACTCCAGCTCAGGTTTAACTGATCCATCATGGGCGGCTAGTCAGTGTCCTGAGGGTCTGGACCACGAGCTAACAGCTAACGCATGTTAGCTTCGCTGAAAGCTCCGGTCCCTCGGTCAGAGGGGAAAGCTTCTGCGGTTAGCTTTAGCTTGGAGTGAATACCAGCGGCATTGGAGAGATCGGACTGATCTCTTCTACTCACCCGAAACACCTCACTGTCCTCGGTTTATCGACGTGTTCTCCTCGGAACAGCTCCATGTTGCTCTCCGATATGACATAGGTCCGCCGAGCCCCCGCCATGATGTCTTTATGCAGCCCACTGACCAATCACAGCGTGTCTTTAAACACAGCCCACCGACCAATCACAGCATGTCTTCTTCTTCTTTTGTGCGGTATTTGAAAGGCCTAGGAGAGTTACCGCCATTGTTAGTCCAGAGCATTAGTGGGCAATATTTTTTTCCAGTGGGCCATACTGACTCCGTTAAAGTAAGTGAAGGGCCACACAATTGGAAATAAAATTTAAACATGAAATATTTACTGCAGAATTACTTTAAACTACCGGTACATAGATTTGGTGGGCTTGATTTGTGTTATTCACTAGCCCTTTTTAAACAAATACATGATCATACTCATGAATATTACAATTAACATCTCAATTAACTACAATGAATTCAGTGAGACTGCGCCATCAAATCACTTACCACACGGCCTGGTAACGGCCCGACGAGACAGACTGACTTTTTTCAAACTGACTTTTATTGTCAGGGCACAGTCTCAACCATACCGGTCTTTAGCAAAACTCACCCTCTGAGAACGACCTGCTGTGTTTGGTCAGCTTAAGAGCCGGCCATGTATTACTTTTGTGACTGTCTTGTTTATGGCCCGTCTGCTTCACAAAAATATTCTGACGGGCGTTTAAATCGGAGGACAATTTCAGGGCTTTTTCTCTCTCCCGCCGACGATAGGTTGGTGCATAGTTGGCCATGCTTGGTCGAAAAATGTCTCTTAATATTATATTCTTTGAAAACAGAAATTGCATTTTGGCATATCAGGCATACAGCCTTTGAAGCCCACATGAGTAACAAAATATTTATAGTAGTGGCCACTCGCATGTAAAACACGACATTCGTGATCAACTTTTCCCTTTTTTCACAGCATCTCATCCTGGATGATCAATCGAACTGTCTATGCAAGAGTCAAGGAGAGTGCATTTTTCACCCTACTCCAAATTAAAATAGCCCTCTGTTGCAATCAGACTCGTATAGAGTTCAAAACTCATGCCTCTATAATGCGGGAATTTTTTTTTTCTTTCTTTTCTCCTCTGGTGTTGGATGTCCTACGCGGGCCGGACTGAGGACGGGCCCACGTCGGCCAACGTGGCGTGGCGCGCGCAGCGGGCCGCTAAAAAGCCCACGTGTGGGTCCAGAGATTCAAACAGTAGAGTGTGAGCATGTTAAGGAAGCTTTTCTGACGCTAATTAAGGCGAAACTGTTACTTCCAAAACTACTATTACTTAATCTGCGCGATGAAAGTACACGTTTCCATTTCCCCACCTTAATACACTCTTGTTTTTCAGGCCATTCATGGGGATAATCCTGAGAGAGGCAATGGACGGGTTAAAGTCTTGGAAAATGAGGAAGGTCCCTCAGAAAAAGATGACATCAGTCAACCCTTGTGTCTCCAGTCTACTAAAGAAATTAAGGACTTTGAGTGAGACTCTACATAAGTCAGTTCACACACTCACACACTGTTAGTGTCTTAGCCATACTCTTTTTTCAGTTCACTTGGTCACTCATTCACTCCTTAAGCTGTTCCCTGATACAATCCTTATAAATATACACATACAGTACAACAGCTTACACTGTAAAAAAAACCGTCAGTCAATTACATCAATCAATGAGATATTAACACATGCTTAATATTGTAAAGTAAATCTTTTGTTTTGGAAGACAAAGTAAAAAATACTGTGTAAAACAGATTAAAATCATCTCAAACCTGCAGTATTTGTGTCAACATTGAATCTTTAAGTATGTAAAGTAATGTAGAAGCACAATCTAAATACAATATTTACTGATTCAGATTCAGATCAGTTTTCTTACATTTCTCATAAAATATAATATACTGAAGAAATGCTAATTAAACTGTTAAGTCTCTGGATGTAGTCTTTCAACTAAAGTGGGGTTGGAAACTTAATTACAAATAACATACACACCACTATTGACTTTATAGCACTTTTATTTAATATATTCAGATATAAATTTACAATATCAATTGGGGGAGGTGATGATATCACCTCTGAAAGGGGGGGGGGCTGTGGAGCTGAGGGGGGGGGGTCTGTTGTTTTTTAGCTTGTATCTTCCAATTCAGTTTTATCTTGTTTTCCACAGTATTCTCCATATAGTTCTGACAACATATGTGGACAAACATTATACTATCTTTTATGTCAGAATCCCAACTATACAGTGTATTAATAAGTCAAATCAAAACCACAAAGGTTATGAATCTTTACCAGAAGTGACGGTGCAACGGAGCAGATGAAGAAAAATCCACCTTCAAACTGCCAGTAATCAGCTGGATCCTTCATCTGGGGAGAAAGAAATAACAGGAGACACTAAGATTCACTGTAAAGTCCTTAAAAAGTATGATTTAATTATTTTTTATTTACCATTACTTTAATAAAGCTTAAACAAATGTTATTTAAACAAAGAATGCTCTGACCTTCTGTGGCTGCTTTCTAATGTTCCACCGGACTAAACATCAAACACCTGAAGCTCATCTTCACAACTCTGCTTGTGTTAAACAGACACGCTGTGCACCCACCTATGTAGGAGCATACTGACAATGTGCCCTGAAAATAATGGAGAAATATTGTGCCATTTACTGAAGACCAGGTTTCTGTTGGTCAATTTAAACAACTGGCTAATTAAACGATGTGTGAACTCGATGGAAAAATGACAACTGCATCAGTCTGAAACTAGCAAAGACACTTGAGTTGCGCTTTACGCCAGGTGAAAGAGTCTCATACACTCCCTAGTCAGCTGCTTGGAAAAAATGAAGCACTAGACGACATGAAACTTCATTCAGCTGAACAGGAGAAAACAGAGACCGCTGATCTGTGAACACCTGGAGTCTAGACCAGTGAAAACAAGTCAACAGACCAATGGTGTAACTTCATGAATCACGTCACATGGTCTTCAGCTGACCAAAGGTTTAACAGTAAAACTCAACTCTATCAGTCAGTCAGTCAGTCAGTCAGCCAGTCAGAAAGTCAGTCAGTGAGTCAGTCAGTGTCAGTGCTGCTGTGGTCCAGCCAAAAATCTGACCACATAACTCTCTTCTCTGAAACTTTCCCTGGCTGCTTGTTGTTTTCAGAATACAATTGAAACAATCCTCCTCTTGGTCACAAAGCACCTGCTGGTCTGGCTTCACAGAACATCTCAGACATGCTGTTAGTTTACAATCCCAGCAGATCACACGCTGGAAATCTCCATGTGTCTAGAGCATTTTCAAAGTGTAGTGAGATGCTTTTAGCCCAAATACATGTTAGTTATCACTGCTCATTAGTCTGTATAGCTAAATTAATAGTTATCATAGGACTTAGGATGTTAAGCTTAGGGAGCTATTCACTGAGTCTGGTCCATTTTCTGTAGCACAAGTTTCTTGCGTTTACCTTAAATTTAGCATCTATGCACCTGAAACAGTTTACCTGCTGATCTTAGACTCGCCCCATCAATGTGTTCTTTTAAAACCAAATTAAAGACCTTCCATTTCTTAAATGCTGAAGGACGGTGCTTTTAAACCAGAAACACTTCATTCTGTTCCCCACCACCTGGTGATGTATTGTCACTCCTGCTTCTTCAGCATTATCATGATCTCACAGGTGATGTGCTGCTGTGGGTCCTTGGCCGTGTTAAATACAATTGGACACACCAACAAATATCCAGTTTTATCTCAGAGCTGTTAACTTTGAATATTTGACATGCTTCTTACTAATAACTTCCATGCTGTTGAGATCAGTAACTGCACACCATATTTCTCAGGGAGGGTTCTAGTACAGTGACGGCCATCTACCCTACACACATCAATGTTCACATTCACTTCAGATCAAATCAAAGATATTTAACACCAGTGAGTAAATCAATCTGTTTATATCAGGTGTAAATATGTGTGTTTGGAAGAGTGCTACCTGCAAGGCTGAAGGAAGGCCTGAGGTTGTTGATACTAAAAACCCCACAATGCATCACAGCATCTCGCCTGGCAGTTCCTGATCTCAGCAGACTGGACAGAGACAGAGTAGGTCACGTTTATCAAATTACTTTATTGTACTTATTTCATAACTAATTAAGGAACACCACATTAGAGATGAAGATAGCACCTATGATCAGAGTAATATGTTACTTATTAGGATTAAAAAAAAGACAAATAGTATGATGAACTGTATATATTATGTTACTGTATAGAAGCACAGAGAACTTAACATAAACTTGGATTCATTCATTCATGGTGTATTGCTTGGTATTAACCTAATAATACATTAATTAATCAAGGACAGAATTAGCCTGAATTGGCTAACAGCAATAGGGATCCACAGATTTTTCAGGGCTGATTCTGATTATTAGTAATCAAAGAGACAACACAAAACTACTGCTACATAAAGACACTCACCATGGCTTTCAAGTTTCTATTATTTTATATTATTTTGTCCAACCCATTTATATCAACAAAGATAAGCTAAATAACAGAAACACCTCTGTATAAACAGTATAATCTTCATGAAGGACGATTTATTACAGGGCTGTTTTTTTAGACTATATCAGTTTCAGCTGGATGTTCCTAATAAATTGTCAACTGAGTGTACATTAATAATTATCAGCTGTATGCACAGGCTTCAAAGAGCCTGACTGGAATGAATTGATTGCTTTTGGTGCTGTTTTCACCTGGGAACTGATACTGGCTCCCTGGCAGCCTAAAGATGTTGTTTAATACTTTTATCATATATTATTATTATCATCCCCATATAAGATGTTTTACCCTCCTCTTGCCCTTTTTCCCAGTTCACTGTAATAACGGGATCGTTTAGTGACCGTGACTTACCGACATTGACAACCCGCTGTCTCTGTTAACACTAAGTTCGGTAACGTCACCTTCGCTTTGCAGAACTCATTTTAAAACACGTTATAACATGTTTTCCCTTGGTCTATAGTTTTAATACAAGCGGTTACACCACATAGTTAGCTTACCCACAGTAACTTCAGCTAATATTACAAGGTTTCTCCTCATATATGTGATATTTACCAAATGTGGACATGTATGCAACTAGTTACTAAGATTATTTCAACACTAAGATATAAAATTTACTTCGAATTATGAATGCTAACTGTGTTAGCAGCGACTTCGTACCGCGTATCCAGGAGCCTGCTGTGGTCAGGTAGCCGGTGTAGGCGGCCGTGCATAGCAAAGACTCTCTCTACAGTTGTTCTTGTCATCACAACCTGTTGCTGCCCAAAGCTCGGGCATTTTAACACTAACTGATGGATTACTTGTCCCTGTCGGAGCAGAGAGGAGGAACCTCGACTCCACGGCTTCTCCTATTGGTGCAGCAATGATCCTGTCAGTCCTCACCACAGCTGCTGCAGTTTAAGCATCAGAGGAAGAGAGTTTAAGAGCCTGGCCGCACATCATTAGTGGCGGCTGACATGATAGGCAGCTCGTCTCTGTACCACCTTTGTGAACGTTTGTGTTTAGTTTGTGATTTGGTTTGAGATGCTGGTGTTGATTGTTGGGGACTGGGCTAGGTTTAAAATTCTGATTGTGCATCACACCCTTAGAAAAAGATTGTTGGACCCATTAGGAACAGGGGTGCTGCTTCTTGTGTTTTTGGGTTGGTTAGAATCGCATAGTTAGGCTGTTGTATCTTCTTTGCTTGCAGAAATCAACTGCCTGGTACTGGATGTGAGTCCCACAGCGTTAGAGGTTTTACTTTCTCAGCAAAGTGGTTCCACAAAGGGTTCATATCTTGATGCTTCATGTGAGCAGTGCAACATCTACTGGCCTGAATGCTAAATGGGCAAATAAAAACATTTGTATGTCACAAATTGAATGTAAGTATAAGGGAAAGCATGATTATATTTTATAATCCAAGCATAGATTTATATACTGTAAAAGCAAATGAAAATGTTTTGTATGCATCAAATGTGTCAATATCAGTCAAGTTAAGCTCAATGTCTTTGTTTTAACTTAAGTGTCAAAACTGTAAGTTGGTTTGCAATGTGAGCAAAGAACATGTAGCTTTACTTTTAAATGTCAGCTTTGGTGGTTGTGCTGTAAAGGTGTAATATAAGATGTGGCGAGAACTTCAGTTTAAAATGTTAAAAAAATGAATTAACACTATCAACACTGTGTGAAGCAGCCACAGTGATGATGTCATGATCAAGATCTCCATCTGTTGTGTTTCAGAGTCATCTACTGAAATGCGCATGCGCACCAGCCCTGTGTTGTAATACCACTTTGTGACACTAGACACTGAATGAGTCAGTGGCGCGTCAAGTCTGCCCCCAGTCCCACGAAGAAGAACAACTTCCGGCAGCGCTTGAAGTTAGCATCACAGAGACACAGGTATGACTGAACCTCCTAAAAGATGATATTCATCTGCATCCCGAAGGACCGCTCCCGCCAAGAAACCACGTTCAACGGCAAAGAAAAGAAGCAACACGAGTAAATCTCGATGTGTGTTTCCGCCGCTGGAGACGGCTCCTGAGAAGAAAGAGATGCGGTTTGATGCCGAGCTCACAACTTTCCTGTTAGCCTGGTGAGTAGCATCAATGTTAGCTCTTTAGCTAAAAGTATAATCGGTGCAACGACTGACAAACCGTACCGACAAACATTCCAGGTGGTGATATTGACGTTGTCGACAGATGTTTTAGCGGTTACTAGGATTGTGTCTGTTGCTCTCGGCTGTTGTGCAGCTAGTGACGTCAGTAACTTTAGGCTCATTTTGTAACTGATGACTGTAACTTGAGATTGTATGGACCCAGTAGACCGAGTGAATACACGTCGATCGGTTCACCATGTTGTAACCACTTTACATTACTGTTAGGAGATCAGCCATGATTGAAAGTGAACTAGGTCTTTACATTTCTCAGGAGATTTCAGCATCCCTCTGTCTTTATCAGGACCTGAGCCAGTACAGATGCAGTACCGCCTCCACCTGTCTCACCAACAGCAGAGAGTCCAGACAGTGAGGAGGGTCTAGGTGAGTAACATGCTATCATTCACTTTTAACAGTAAGGCTTGTCTATACCACTGATTAAATCAGACCCACAGTGTAAACATGTTCATACTGCTGATTCTTAATGATGAATATACCACTGCCTATATTGATTATGTATTTTACAGTATATCCATATTTGTACTACTGAATTTGTTGGTTATAAAGTGTGTACATTGAATTCTTATCACACCTCTAGTTGTTTATCTTTCATTTCCTATCATTTACATCTCATAATATTTATACTGCATTTATTTTTGCATACTCATATCTATCGTCATAATTTATTATACTCACACAACAGACCTAACATGTTTGAATATAAAGAAGTTGTATGATCTAAAGGAATTGTCCTGTCACATGTTTGTCTGTATCAGGAACAGAAGTCCAGTCTAATCACCAATGATGGACTAGCACCTGCCTTTTCTTCTGCATCTGGCCTCATCAATCAACAACCACATTACAGCAACACCTTGAGGTATGATCCCTGCACATGACAGATGTTGTCTATACTGTGATCTCCTGCACATCCCCTAATCAATACCTTTTGCACATCTTGCCCAGCAGGAGTTTTGTCATTCTAATTTTGAGTACCAAGTTTTACAGTTTTGTGCTCTGCATGTGTTCACAGACATTGACAGAAGCATCGATGAATGAATTTAACGATTTATAAGATTATTCAAAATAATACAATGTAAAAAAAGTGAGAACTTTCTAAATGCACTGTATGTCTAACTGATCTGTCCAACAGCCATCTCTAGTTTTCTTTCCCGCCAGGAAGTGTCTCTAGGATGAGGTGTAATTCAGGCAGTTTATGTTCTTACAGCTGCTTTCACACCACTGCTGTGTGTGTCCTAAATTCACACACAAATATTAACATTAACATGTGAAACCTTTCTCTGTCTCTCTCTCTCTCCAGGTGACAAAGAAGCTGCTGGTGCTGCTTCTGAAACAGTTGCCTGGGTTACCAATGTTGGTGTGTTGGCTTTCCAGGATGGCGGCCTGATTGATGACGCCGCATCTTGGAGGTGGACCCCCGGAGGAGCCTGTTGTCTCATTGAGGCATAGTGGTCCGAGCTGGAGGGGAAGCTGTTGACTGTTGTCATGGTGATCCAGAGGATCTCTTGGGAGGAGTGGAGGCTCCGCTGTTGGAGGAGGACACATGGGGCAGAGGAGACGTCCTCCTCATCCAGGATCTCCACGTCACCCTGGACGTCTCTTTGCTGGATTCTCTCTGCATCCAGGACATATGGAGACACAGAGGAGCCACCAGCTGCATTCAGGACCCAGCAGGTGCAGCTGTACAGAGACTGGTAGACTGACAGAGGGGCGAGGTCAGCCTTCTGGTTTCTACCTTAACCACTTCATCCCAGGTACATGCGTGTGTCTCAGAGCTTGTGATTCAGTATATTGTGTATTATCATGCAAACATAAAATTCATTTTTGAACCAAAACCTTTTTCCTCAAGCCAGTGCCAAGTACTTCCAAACTCCTGGTAACACCTGCCAGACAGAGCAGGAGGAAGAGCGAGGTGTCTTCCCTCCCAGAGACCAGGAGAGGCAGCCCAGGTGACAGTTCAAGGCAGCGACGGGGAAGAACACCTCCTGTCCTGGGAAGGAGAGTCTCCAGAGGTGAGAGTCACTTCAGATATCACTGTTTCCTCTAAT
>NW_019175105.1:282847-283984 GCF_002260705.1 Seriola dumerili
TTGTCACTGTTGAAGGACGGACACATTTAAACATTTCTATCATGTTTGTTGTTGATTAAAGCAACATAGAAAGTCTTTGATTAATTACAGATTCAGGAAAAACTTCAGTGTGTTGTGATTTCTATACTGTGCTGCTGCTACTGTTCAAATTCATACCAGACACGCTCCATAAAAACCACCAACAAAGCAAAGCTTCATAAAAACTTTATTTACATTAAAACTGCATTAATTTCAACAATTTGCAATCAACTGTAACTGACAAATTAAAACTAGAATACAGTTGTGAATGAAGGTACAGGTGAACTTCACTGACACAACACAAGTCTGCATCATAAAGAGGTGGATAAATCTTATTTAGTAACAAGTATAAATTATAGTAGAGATGTAAAATAATACTTCATAGCTCAGTGAGGACAGAGCAACAGTCTGACAGGTTGACTGGAAGCTGTTGCAGCCGTCCATAAGTGATGGAGGGAAGGTGCAAAAAGTCCAGGAGCCGTTATTCATCATCTTAGTGTTAGAAAACGTTTTACACTGTGGTTTTACAGTTTAACGTTAGCACACATGCTAACTTCAGCTACAATAACATTACAAGTTACTCCTCACATATATGATATCTGCAGTCAGCCTGTAAGACTAATGTAACAGTTGAGTGAGTGAGTGAGTTTCCTGCTTTCCTCCCAGTGCATGCTGGGATACATTCCAGTACTTCAAACTTTTTTGTTTGAAGTTTGAATGTTTGATGTGATGAAAACAAGTTTGTTACATTTCATCCAGAATTACAAAGTTTGAATGTAGAAGTCACATGAATGTAAAACTAATAAGATTCACCCTGAAATTACAGAGAATCTTTAAATTGTTCGTATGGACATTAACCTTTATAATAACAAGCTACATTTTTAATTACAGATAATTACTGTCATTTTACATAGATTTGTATGTAATTTAAGAAAGCAGAAAAAATACAGAATAAATAATACAGTAATTTGTCTTTACAAAAATGGGAATAAATGTAGTTCATTATTATTGGCATAATGCTTAAAATACAAGTTTGGCTGTTAATCCACAGATCATTTCTGTCATTTTACAGACTTTTGTTCACAATTTTAAAAAACAGAAAATTACTGTTAGGGTTAG